>NC_092341.1:220470000-220770000 GCF_046630445.1 Rutidosis leptorrhynchoides | reverse complement strand
TTGATTATTAACTGCAGAGAGTGGAGCAGATGATGAAGTTGTTTCACCACTGTTCCAGTCATGATGATGCATTGTCATGTTTTCGAGAAACTCCCATGTTCGTCTGCGGTTTAGTTCATCAGATATCCTTAAGCTGTTGCGTCGATCGTCGTCCTATGATTTACCGTAAGACCATTGTAGAAGGTACAGATTTGAGCTAAATGTTCTAGTTGGTGATTAGGGCATTTCTTAAGCAGTTTTTTGAATCTCTCCCATGCGGTGTAAAGAGATTCATCGTAACTTTGTTTAAAGTTAATGATGTCATTCTTAAGCTTGGTTTGTTTAAAAGGAGGGAAATATTTAGTTAGGAATTTAGTAGCCATCTCCATCCATGACGTGATGGAATCTTTTTTCAATCCTTCGAACCATGTTTGTGCATGATGAGTGATAGAATTGGGGAACAAGTATAGCCGGACTATATCTTGTCATATCCCTGGCTGTTTGCAGGAGTTTGAAAGAGATATGAATTTATCAAGATGAGAATTAGGATCGTCATTTGGTAGTCCATAAAATTGACAGCCATTTTGGATGAGCTGTATGATATGATGCTTTAACTCAAACGAGTGTCCTTAGATCTCTGGGAATCTGATTGGTCCTCCTCGACCTTCAATTGAGGGTTTGGTGTTTTCTGCTAGAGTCACGCGTAACGCCATTGGGTTTCTGATTCGTTCTTCTTTGCGTGCTTTAGAGATTATTACGTCTGGATCAGGTACGAATAACAACGGCCCTAGTCTAGATCGGTTTTAGGTCATACACTATGCCCTTTTCTTTTAAATTTTAGGTAGATATGCTAAGTTCCTAATTTAGTCCAAAGCAATCTAAAGTAATCTAAGGTAACCTAAGGTAATCTAAAGTAATCTAAAGTAATCCAAAGTAATTATCCTAAGTTTAAATTATATGCTTTTGGTTCTTGCTACTGATTCCCAGGTATTTCGATAACAGAGCTTTGCACGAACTATTCAACAAACCCATTGGCCAGATTGACTACGGAGAGGCAGGATCCTTTTGGTTCCAATATAATTGGAGACTTTTCGAAAAATCCAACAACCAAGTTCGTGTATAATTGTCTATTTTAGACACCACTAAATGCTTACAAATAGGGTTGATAGAAACAATATTGTCTGATACCAGTTCCCCAGCAGCGGCGCCAAAAACGTCTTACCCTCTTGATATGACCGAAACGGACAGTTTTATTCATGCCGTGTGGTTAGGCCGCAAGGTGTCAGAATCAGCTATCGGGAGGTGGAACAATAGTTTTAAATTTATATTGAGCGGGGCCTAAATCGTACTACTCCTTATTATGGTGAGTAAGATATCAGTAGAATCGAACTTATAATTATAACTTAAGATAATCCTAAAGTGAAGGAGTAGATGTATATACCTAATTTTGGGTTTCCTAGTTTATAAGATAAAATAAAGTAAACGCGATAAAATTTGTAATTTAGATAAGGTTAAAGAAAGTGCATACTATGATTTTGTTGATTACCTTGCCGAGATTATGGAATGCTGGCTCATGAATAGGTAGTGACCTTGTATTCATTACACTGGTCCTACCACCCCTGTCATAATACATGTCACTGGGTAATGCGTTAGGCTAGAAGATTTTGAATAGACAGCAACGTCCCTTACCCCTGACACCCGTGCAGTCTAAATACAAGCATATACGTTCAAACGGCTCATCCAAATGAGCGACTCGGTAGGGTGACGTATTTTAATTCCATAAAGGTCTAAATTTTCTTAAGCACAATGAAGTACAAGGTATGCCATATCTGAAACACGTGATGTGTTTCGATGCTTTCGTTAATGACTGGGTTTAAAAAGATAGTTAGGCCCTTAAAAAGAGTTCAACTATAAAGAACACCATGGCCAATTTGGTTTGACTTCCATGAACACGTTCGGTTATCCTAACAATCCAATCCTTTATGTGTTTAAACAAACAGTTCCTTAATTAACTACGAATCCCTCAAGCGGGGTGCAATGCTTAAGACCGCGTTATGGTGAAGTGTATTTGAAATGTCCATTTCATATCGATTACAAATGTTTCATATTAATAGATTTCGTTGCGAGATTTTGACCTCTATATGAGACGTTTTTCAAAGACTGCATTCGATTTTAAAACAAACCATAACCTTTATTTTATCGATAAAGGTTTAAAAATATTACGACGATTATCAAATAATGATAATCTGAAATATAGCGTTTTCACACAATTATTACATAATGGTTTAAAATAATATTACATATCAATTTAAGTCTTCGAATGCAGTTTTTAAACAATATTATACAAGCATGCTGACTCCAAATCTTGTCCATAAATTAGCATGCAACAGCGGAAGCTCTTAATAATCACCTGAGAATAAATATGCTTTAAACGTCAACAAAAAATGTTGGTGAGTTATAGGTTTAACCTATATATTTATCAAATCATAATAATAGACCACCAGATTTTCATTTCCATTTTTCAATAATATGCAATCTGCATAAAAATCATTCATATGGTGAACACCTGGTAACAGACATTAACAAGATGCATATAGAATATCCCCATCATTCTGGGACATCCTTCGGACATGATAAATTCGAATTACTAAAGCATCTGCTACAACGGATGTGATTTGTTGGGCCCAATAGATCTATCTTTAGGATTTGCGTCAATTAGTAGACTGGTTTACTAATTCTTGGGCTACCAAGCAAAAAGGGGCATATTCGGCTTCGATCATTCAACCATAGCAAGTAGTTTCACGTACTTGTGTCTATTTTGTAAAACATTTATAAAGCTGCATGTATTCTCATCCCAAAAATATTAGATTTTAAAAGTGGGACTATAACTCACTTTCACAGAATTTTACTTCTTCGGGAAGTAAGACTTGGCCACGGGTTGATTCACGAACCTATAAAAAATGTATACATATATATCAAGGTATGATCGAAATATATTCACAACATTTTTTATTACGTTTTAACGATTTAATTTTGTTAAGTTAGCAGTCCAACGTTAGTAATCTACAACTAGTTGTCCACAGTTAGATGTACAGAAATAAATCAATATATATTATCTCGAATCAATCCACAACCCAGTGTATACAAGTCTCAGGCTAGATCACAACTCAAAGTATATATATTATTTTAGAATCAACCTCAACCCTGTATAGCTAACTCGAGCATTACTTCATATAGAGTGTCTATGGTTGTTCCCAAATAATATATATAGATGGGTCGATATGATATGTTAAAACATTGTATACGTGTCTATGGTATCCCAAGATTACATAATATATGTTAGATTATCCAATCTTGTTTTACCCATAACTTCTTCGTTTTAAATCCGTTTTGAGTGATTTAAGTTGCTATGGTTTCATAATGAACTAAAATTTATAGTTGGAAATACAGGTTACAAGTCAATATTCTAAGAGGTAGTCATTTCAGTCGAAAGAACGACGTCTTAATGACCATTTTTGAAAAACATACATCCACTTTGAGTTTAACCATGATTTTTGGATATAGTTTCATGTTAATAAGAAAAATCATTTTCCCAGAAGAGAAACTTTTAAATCAAAGTTTATCATAGTTTTTAATTAACAAACCCAAAACAGCCCGCGGTTTTACTACGACGGCGTATGTCCGGTTTTACGTTGTTCATCGTGTTTCCAGGTTTTAAATCATTAAGTTAGCATATCATATAGATATAGAACATTTGTTTAGTTGATTTTAAAAGTCAAGTTAGAAGGATTAACTTTGTTTGCGAAAAAGTTTAGAATTAACTAAACTATGTTCTAGTGATTACAAGTTTAAATCTCTGAATAAGATAGTTATATATATATATATATATATATATATATATATATATATATATATATATATATATATATATATATATATATATATATATATATATATATATATATATATATATATATATATATATATATATGAATCGAATGATGTTATTAACATCATTACTACCTCAAGTTTAGTAGGTAAACCTAATAGAAGTAACAAAATTTGATCTAGCTTCAAAGGATCTTGGATGGCTTGAAAGTTCTTGAAGTAGAATCATGACACGAAAACAAGTTCAAGTAAGATTATCACTCGAATTAAGATTGTTATAGTTATAAAAATTGAATCAAAGTTTGAATATGAGTATTACCTTGATTTAGAAAGATAACCTACTATAAATAACAAAGATTTCTTGAGTTTGGATGATCACTTGAAATGGAATTGCAAGATTGGAAGTAAGCTAGTAACCTTGAAAGTGTTCTTGATGTTTTCTTGAGTTGTTGTTTTGTAAGCTATTTTATGTTTGGATTTTTGAGCTAGATTGAGCTAGATTTTGATGAAGATGATGAAGAACACTTAGAACATCAAGAGATGAGCTAGATTTTGATGAAGATGATGAAGAACACTTAGAACATCAAGAGAGAGGTGAGTTTGATGTATGAAAATTGAAAAATGAAAGTGTTAGGATTTGTGAAGGTTCACGTGAAAATGGGGAGTCAATACAGGCTCCATTAGTTTGTAATTTTGTGAGATATTTCATGCTAGTTGCCAAATGGTTAGTTCCACATGTTTGATGACTATCTAGGGCTGCTAAAAGCTGAATTATTATGTGTATATATCAATAGTATATATGTCTAGGAGCTGGGTATTGTACGAGTACGAATACGGGTGTATACGAGTAGAATTGTTGATAAAAATGAATGAGAATGCAATTGTAAGCATTTTTGTTAAGTAGAAGTACTTTGATATGTGTCTTGAAGTCTTTCAAAAGTGTACTAGTACATCTTAATATGCTACATGTATATACATTTTAACTGAGTCATTAAGTCATCGTTAGTCGTTACATGTAAGTGTTGTTTTGAAACCTTTAAGTTAACAATCTCATTTAATGTTGTTAACCCATTGTTTATTATATCTAATGATATGTTAAATTATTACATTATCATGATATTATGATGTATGAATATATCTTAATATGATATATATACATTAAAATGTCGTTACAACGATAATCGTTACATATATGTCTCGTTTCAAAATTCTTAAGTTAGTAGTCTTATTTTACATATGTAGTTCATTGTTAACATACTTAATGATATATATAATTATCATTTTATCATGTTAAAAATAGTGTAACAATATCTTATTATGATACATATGTATTTAATAAGAGGTTGTTATAACGATAATCATTATATATATCATTTCGAGTTTCGTAACTTAGTAGTCTCATTTTCATGTATATAACTCATTGTTAATATACCTATTGAGATACTTATTTATCATAATATCATGTTAACTATATATATATATATATATATATATATATATATATATATATATATATATATATATATATATATATATATATATATATATATATATATATATATATATCATCATATAGTTTTTACAAGTTTTAACGTTCGTGAATCGCCGGTCAATTTGGGTGGTCAATTGTCTACATGAAACCTATTTCAATTAATCAAGTCTTAACAAGTTTGATTGCTTAACATGTTGGAAACATTTAATCATGTAAATTATCGATTTCATTTAATATATATAAACATGGAAAAGTTTGGGTCACTACAGTACCTACCCGTTAAATAAATTTCATCCCGAAATTTTAAGCGGTTGAAGGTGTTGACGCATCTTCAGGAAATAAGTGCGGGTATTTCATCTTCATCTGATATTCACGCTCCCAGGTGAACTCGGGTCCTCTACGAGCATTCCATCGAACCTTAACAATCGGTATTTTATTTTGCTTAAGTCTTTTAACCTCACGATCCATTATTTCGACGGGTTCTTCAATGAATTGAATTTTTTCATTGATTTGGATTTCATCTAATGGAATAGTGAGATCTTCTTTAGCAAAACATTTCGTCAGATTCGAGACATGAAAGGTATTATGTACCCTGACGAGTTATTGTGGTAAGTCAAGTTGGTAAGCTACTGGTCCGACACGATCTATTATTTTGAATGGTCCAATGTACCTTGGTGTGATCACCTGTCCAAATCCACTTGGACGAATACATCATTCATTGATTTCATAGTGAGGTTTTGACCTCTATATGATACATTTTGTAAACATTGCATTCTTTTGAAAAGGTACTCCATAAATGAATATATGAATCCAAGGTTTTCGATGTCTGATGATTTTTACGTATAGACAATCACCGTATATAATAGTTTACCATAATACATCCGTTGACAATGCAGTCAAAATAAGATACATGGTGATGATTTTGTGAATGCAAAGTTTTCTCGAATAAAGCATGTATGACTCCATGCACATATCTTGTATAACGTATAAGCAAACAGCGGAAGACTTCTAGAAACCTGAGAATAAACATGCTTAAAAGTGTCAACATAAAGGTTGGTGAGTTCATAGTTTTTAATGTTGCGCATAATCTGTATATAAAGGTGGATCACAAGATTTCAGTTGTTTCATCCGAAACGTTTATCAAAAAATTCTACGTAATTGAGCACCCTGGTAACTAAACGTATATATAATTTGTACCCTTTGTATAATCATCTTAATAATACACGCAAACCAACGTGTACACTTCTCAAATAGCATACGTCCGTTAAAAGGCTAGTGATCTAGCTCGAACGGGGATATCAAGCCATATGGATCCATATACAACTATTCGCTCCCACCAGTTCTTTTAACCGGCAGCTACTAGTTACCAAAGCTAAGGGATTTTCGGTTCAAACTCAGTGTAGAATTTAGTATGCACTTGTATCCATTGCGTTTAAAATAAAGTGCATGTATTCTCAGCCCGAAAATATAGATCGCAAAAGCAATTAAAAAGGGAGCAAATGAAACTCACCTTAGCAGCACAAAAGGTCATTAACCGAAATGTGACCGAAACTCGGAATGCAAAATAACCGTAAATCTCAACCTAGAGAACATATGTTGGTCAATAAATGTCTAACAAGCTAGGTCGGGTCATAGTGTATCACAATCCTAATGCTCGAGACAGACATGAAAAAGTTAACAAAAGTCATCTCAAAAGTCAACCTGACCCAATATGATCTTTAAATCTATACATGTTTATTATCATAGTATAAGTCTTGATAATAAAATGAATTTATAGTTTATCAAACTCAAAATATTATTTATTTCATGAGTTATATTATATTTGAATTATCATGGCAATCAAAAATATTTTATTATTTCACATAGCTTTCCAATACATGTAAAATCAGATTATATTGTTTATAAAGCTTTAAAACATGATAAGACAGTCAACTTTGGCATTTGTTCAACAAAACGAGACGTGCCTTATATAGAAATTCATTTACTCGATTAGTAATATCTAAAAATCCAATTTATCAATCTCATAGACAAGTTGTTTAAATATTAATTTACAGTTTCAAACACAATTTCAATTAACATTAACCATAATTCAGTTGACCATATCTTTTAATCTGTTCATCGAAATCACGCTATTTCTAAATGAAAAGTTAATAATTTTTCGCCAGCTTTCCAAAAACATGCATATCATATATTTTATATCAGTAGCATATGTATCAAATTCGTGATTCATCATAAACTATCTAACGACAAAATTAAAGCATACAAGCATGCATAAACATATATACTCGGGCACTAGACATGGATACACTATTAAATATATAAAAGATAAGATATAAATGCTCACGTATCAATATTGAGATTCAATATTGCAGGAAAGTACGTAGACGTAACGGAGATGATAAACACTAGTTTGACTCATGAACAATACTCCCGAACCATACCCATAACTTCCATAATTATAACTCATAATTTCCTTAGATCTATCCCGCTCGAAAAGCTTGTTTTGAAATCGTTTGGGCATAACCTCGTCGTAATATTTTATGTGATAATAATAATAATACTAATACTAATAATAATAATAATAATAATAACAATAATAATATTAATAATAATATTAATCTTAATAATAATAATAATAATAATAATAATAATAATAATTATAATAATAATAATAATAATAATAATAATAATAATAATAATAATAATAATAATAATAATAATAATAATAATATAATACAGAGAGTGTAATATGTATGTGTGTGAAAAACGGAATGAATTCGATTGAATTTATAGAACCTGACATGCCCAACCATCCCATGCGATCGCATGGGATGTGTGTGGTTTTCTCATGCGATCGCATTAGCATGTTTTATAGCTCATGATCATTTTATCGTGTAGCTTGTCGACATGATTAATATATATATATATATATATATATATATATATATATATATATATATATATATATATATATATATATATATATATATATATATATATATATATATATATATAATATATTTAATTTATATTAATTAATTATATATTATATTATATTCACGTGCATATTAACTTGTAATTTTTGGTCCGATGACTCGTACATTTACGCTCGACTAATGTCTCAGTTCCGGTTTCTCGAATGCATTTTCGTACGCTTAGAAAACTAGTACTTTTCATTACGCGACTTGTACCTTTATTAATAATTAGGCTTAATTCATCAATAATTATACTAATTGAAATGTAACTTATTCATTTGAGTGTTGTGGTCATTTGCTTCTATAAATCAACGTCTCGTTATTTATTAATATTAATATATATTTAATAATATTATTTTAAATCAAATCGTTTTAAGATTATTTTATTTTATCGCCTTGTAAAATATATATATACATTTTCATTTTGAAATAGTATTTTACTGTAGCAAAGTTTTTCTACTATAGCAAATAGTGATTTTCGAAAACACTGTAGCTTTTTGGGTACTGTAGCAATTCGAAAATACTGTAGCAAATTAGTGTTTTACATGTTCATCTTAAACGTTTTAGTTCACTTGTCTAAATATCAATCAAATCAACAAACGAATGTTACTATCGTTTACTAAATAACTTGAAATTATATATATGTATATATCTTTATTTAGTATACATAAATCAGCCATTAAATATACATTGCAAGTTATTTTTAATTAATTTTAATAATTAATATTCCAACTTATTGTGTATATATATATATATATATATATATATTTACAAATAGATGTTCGTGAATCGTCGGTCAACAGTCAAAGGTTAACTGAATATATAACATTAGTTCAAAAATTTTGAGAATCAATATTACAGACTTTGCTTATCTTGTCGAAATCATATAAAGATTAAGTTTAAATTTGGTCAAAAATTTTCGGGTCGTCACAGTACCTACCCGTGAAAGAAATTTCATCCCGAAATTTGGTTGGGATGGTCATGGATGACAATAAGTATGTTTTCATGACTCATATGAGTTGAAAATTAGAGTTTAATCATCATTGAGTAATATGGATAAAACAATTCGTTTATGTGAAGAGTACGAGTGAAGTTATCACAAAAGAGTGAAATGAGTAAATGAAGGTTTGTCTTAACCGATGACGTAGTCACAGTTGATTTTCGGAATTCAAGGGATTTAGAGAAAATCTTCGTAATAAGATTTGATTCTTCGGTATTTAAGGAGATAGAATCTTCTTTGGTTAAATGCGATAATCTGTTTTGATTTCTCTGTTGGATATTTCACTATAAATCCACCCTCTTCATTTCCTTATTTCCCACAGCTCATACCTTTTATTCTTTCTCCCTCAATTCATATTTTAAAGCATTCATCAAAATGCTCCATCCAGTTCTGATTCTTGATATACTCCTAACTTTCATATCTGTCATTCTTCTTTTTCATCTTCCGCCAGAAGAATCTATTCACTTCTACTATATTCTTGGTTTTATAGTGTTTTTAGTCCTTCCTTGTCTTTGTATTGCTATATGCATTGATATATATGATTTATAATTTCTGGGTGGTTGTTGGGTTTTATATCTTCCCTTATATTTAGATGTCCCTGCTTCTGTCTTTCCATAATCATTGACATCCACAGTTAATACTCTCTCCAATTTACTGTGATTTATACTCCCATTGATATTTTGAAGCTTAATGCTTTTGTTTTATCTTCCCGACTTTAAATCAAGCGAATAATGGTCCAGAATTCGTAGGTATGGAGTTTCGAATGATCTTAATATACAAAGCAGAAAGGAAAGGTAATAGCACGATTTAATTTGTCAAATTACCAGAATATACGAAAAAGACCAAATCATCAAGAAAAATATTTTCTTGATATGTTTAGAGGTTAAATAGAATGAAAGAGTTATGTAACATGGTTCATGATGAGGGCATGATCTGTGAACTTTTATCACGTTCTATTAGAAACTCAGCATGACTTACTGTAATATAATCATGTTGATCAGGTGTCATTATATTATACTACCTCATGCTTCAGTTCCCAACACTACTTCAAAAATATCCATACTTTAAACTCGAAGGTTTACCGAATATAGAAACTAAACAGTTTCCTTTATGATGTAATACAGATAACGCGAGGAGATAAATGATTTCAGATAAGAATAGTTACGAAAATATCTTCAGAAATATTGAGGATATTTATAATGAAAGATACGATGATATCTTAGAATTTCTAATATCGAAAGATGATAAAGAAGATTTGTCCGTAAAGGTTTAGAGTCAAGAGCAAGGTATTCGTTAATGACTTCAGCAGATACTGAATTATTTGGATTCTGTGAAGGCAGGTTTAGTCTTTGTGATTTGTTCACAGCCTCCTTCATGGTTTGCTCAATCCGTTTTCCAGTTCCAAACCTTCTCTTTTTCTGAGCTTTGCCAACACACTATTCTTAATCATCAAACTTTTGGCTGTTAAGGTTGTTTACAGTTTTTGCTGCTTCATCAGCATTCAAAGTTATCATAACCGAATCGTCGGTTATCAATCCGAGGTGTTTTCAAAAGTTTGAAGGGTTTGCATGAAGATTGTAATTGTCAAGATACATATGATGTTCTAGAATTTTGAATGATACAAATATTTTTCTGGGTTTTATGAATAGAAATGATGTTCTAGCACAATTTTGAAGTCAAAGTATAGCTTTGAAAGATGTAAGAATCTAAGAGTGATGTTTTCTGTTAAATCTTAACTTGGATTCTGATTTGTCAAAATCAGAATATGTAATCAAATTTGGGTGAGAATGGTTATTTTGATTTCTATGAAAGAATGTATCTCGTTGTGAAAGTAGTGAGTATAGTTGATGATTTGTTGAATCAGAATCGAAGAATGTAACATATTAATTGTGAATTTATATAACTCTCGGGTATTACCTACCCATTAAAATATTCTCACCATTAATAGTTTGTACAAAAGAATTACAATCTTTATGAAAATATACCTACATATATATTTTCCTGAGATGTAATCATGGATTTGATGAGTTAACATAATATTAATCTCATCTGGATTTTGATTAGGACTAGAGTATATAATCTCTAAAGCTTTAGATATTACATAGTTGCCGTAGAATATTTTTCCAATGAAGTTATGAATCAATACTTCATCGGTTATTGTTGTTGGTACCCTTGGTATCTATGGTGCGTATGACGTTGATGTTCGAGGTACATATTGTGATGTTCAGGTGTGGGATGCGGATGTTGTGGTTGGTGGTGGTAATGATACTGTTGGTGTTGATGATGGTAGTACTGTTGATGCCGGTGATGCTGCCGGTGCTTGTAACCTTTGCAGCATATTCTCCAAAGCCACTACCCGAGTGCGAAACTCGTTGACTTCTTCTACTACACTGGGATGATTGGCGGTTCGGACGAGTGGATGAATAAGATCTAGAATTTGAGATAATATATAATTATGACGAGATACTCTGGAAATGAGAGAGAAAATGGTATTACGAACAGGTTCGCCTGTAAGTGCTTCAGGTTCTTTGCCAAGAGGTGAATATGGTGGATGGAAGGGATCACCTTCTTCTTGTCTCCAATGACTATGTAGGCTATGAACCCATCCCCAATTCATCCAGAATAGGTGATGGCTGATTGGTTGATCTATTTCGGTTACACTGTCTTCGGAATTTAGGTGAATATCCATATCGAAATAGCTGTCGGAGTTTAAGGAATTTGAACTAGATACGGGATCCATCTTGTATAATTAGGGAGATGATTTTTGATATGAAATAGATTATAGAATTTAGATTGGTACTCTTCAATACATAATTTACATATTTATATTTAATACCAAAGTTCCATAAATCACGGAGGAATTTTTGGAAGATGTCAAGCAAAGTTTACAGTAATAGATACGCTAAGACACGAATTCGTCTGTACACAATGTATGCAATAAATGCAGGAAACATTTCTAGGCTTAAGAATGATAAGAAAGTAATTTCCGACAATAAATGGTAAGCAAAACTCGGTAAAAACAGATACAGTCATAATCCAGACTCACTAATGCATCTTAACAATTACCGGTTAAACACACTAATGCAAATTCTGGTTCCCTATGACCTCAAGCTCTGATGCTAACTGTGATGACCTGTCCAAATCCACTTGGATGAATACATCATTCATTGATTTCATAGTGAGGTTTTGACCTTTATATGATACGTTTTGTAAACATTGCATTCTTTTGAAAAGGCACTCCATAAATGAATATATAAATCCAAGGTTTTCGACGTCTGATGATTTCTACGTATAGACAATCACCTTATATAATAGTTTACCATAATACATCCGTTGACAATGCAGTCAAAATAAGATACATGGTGATGATTTTGTGAATGCAAAGTTTTCTTGAATAAAGCATGTATGACTCCATGCACATATCTTGTATAATGTATAAGCAAACAGGGAAGACTTCTAGAAACCTGAGAATAAACATGCTTAAAAGTGTCAACACAAAGGTTGGTGAGTTAATAGTTTTTAATGTTGCTTATAATCTGTATATAAAGGTGGATCACAAGATTTCAGTTGTTTCATCCGAAACGTTTATCAAAATATTCTATGTAATTGAGCACCCTGGTGACTAAACGTATATATAATTTGTACCCTTTGTATAATCATCTTAATAATACACGCAAACTAACGTGTACGCTTCTCAAATAGTATATGTCCATTAAAAGGCTAGTGCTCTAGCTCGGACGGGGATATCAAGCCCTATGGATCCATATACAACTATTCGCGCCCACCAGTTCTTATAACCGGCAGCTACTAGTTACCAAAGCTAAGGGATTTTTGGTTCAAACTCAGTGTAGAATTTAGTATGTACTTGTATCCATTGCGTTTAAAATAAAGTGCATGTATTCTCAGCCCAAAAATATAGATTTACAAATAGATGTTCGTGAATCGTCGGTCAACAGTCAAAGGTTAACTAAATATATAACATTAGTTCAATAATTTTGAGAATCAATATTATAGTCTTTGCTTATCTTGTCGAAATCATATAAAGATTAAGCTTAAATTTGGTCAAAAATTTCCGGGTCGTCACACTTGGATTTAGTTTTCCCCGTTTACCAAATCGAACAACACCTCTCCAAGGTGAAACCTTAAGCATGACCATCTCTCCAATTTCAAATTCTATATCTTTTCTTTTAATGTCCGCGTAGCTCTTTTGTCGACTTTGGGCGGTTTTCAACCGTTGTTGAATTTGGATGATTTTCTCTGTGGTTTCTTGGATGATTTCTGGACCCGTAATCTGTCTATCCCCCACTTCACTCCAACAAATCGGAAACCTGCACTTTCTACCATAAAGTGCCTCAAACGGTGCCATCTCAATACTCGAGTGGTAACTATTGTTGTAGGAAAACTCTGCTAATGGTAGATGTCGATCCCAACTATTTCCAAAATCAATAACACGTACTCGTAGCATGTCTTCAAGCATCTGTATCATCCTTTCACTCTGCCCATTAGTTTGTGGATGATAGGCAGTACTCATGTCTAGACGAGTTCCCAATGTTTGTTGTAATGTCTGCCAAAACCTTGAAACAAATCTGCCATCTCTATCAGAGATAATAGAGACTGGTATTCCATGTTTGGAGACAACTTCCTTCAAGTATAATCACGCTAACTTCTCCATTTTATCATCTTCTCTCATTGGCAGAAAGTGTGCTGACTTGGTGAGACGATCAACTACTACCCAAATAGTATCATAACCACTTGCAGTCCTTGGAAATTTAGTAATGAAATCCATGGTAATGTTTTCCCATTTCTATTCTAGGATTTCGGGTTGTTGAAGTAGACATGATGGTTTCTGATGTTCAGCTTTGACCTTAGAACACGTCAAACATTCTCCTACATATCTAGAAATATCGGCTTTCATACCCGGCCACCAAAAGTGTTTCTTGAGATCTTTGTACATCTTTCCCCCTCTGGGATGTATTGAGTATCTAGTTTTATGTGCTTCCTTAAGTACCATTTCTCTCACATCTCCAAACTTTAGTACCCAAATTCTTTCAGCCCTATACCGGGTTCCATCTTCCCTAATATTAAGATGTTTCTCCGAACCTTTGGGTATTTCATTCTTCAAATTTTCCTCTTTTAAAACTCCTTGTTGCGCCTCCTTTATTTGAGTAGTAAGATTAGTACGAATAATTATATTCATAGATTTTATCCGCATAGGTTCTCTGTCCTTTCTACTCAAAGCGTCGGCTACCACGTTTGCCTTCCCCGGGTGGTAGCGAATCTCAAAATCGTAATCATTTAACAATTCAATCGCGCTACCTCATGTTCAGTTGTTTCTGATTAAATATATGTTGGAGACTTTTGTGGTCGGTATATATAATACTTTTAACCCCATATAAGTAGTGCCTCCAAGTCTTTAATGCAAAAACAACAGCACCTAATTCCAAATCGTGAGTCGTATAAATTTGGTCGTGAATCTTCAATTATCTGGATGCATAGGCAATTACCTTCGTTCGTTGCATTAATACACAACCGAGGCCTTGCTTTGAGGCGTCACAATATATCACAAAATCATCATTTTCCTTCAGGCAATGACAATATAGGTGTCGTAGTTTGAAACGCTTTCTCCTGCTCATCCTTCCATTCAAATTTCTTCCCTTTATGCGTTAATGTAGTCAAGGGTTTTGCTATTTTGGAAAAATCTTGGATGAACCTTCTGTAGTAACCAGCCAGTCCTAAAAATTGGCGTATATGCTTCGGGGTTTTCGGGGTTTCCCACTTTTCAACAGTTTCAATCTTTGCCAGATCTACTTGAATACCTTCTTTGTTCACTATGTGACCGAGGAATTGAACTTCTTCCAACTAAAATGCACACTTTGAAAATTTTGCGTACAGTTGTTCCTTCCTCAATAATTCTAGCACTTTTCTCAAATGTTCTTCGTGCTCTTGATCATTCTTTGAGTAAATGAGTATGTCATCGATGAAAACAATGAAAAACTTGTCAAGATATGGCCCACACACTCGGTTCATGAGGTCCATGAACACAGCTGGTGTGTTAGTCCATCCAAACGGCATAACCATAAACTCGTAATGACTGTAACGCGTTCTGAAAGCAGTCTTTGGAATATCATCCTCCTTCACCCGCATTTGATGATACCCGGAACGTAAATTGATCTTCGAATAAACCGACGAGCCTTGGAGTTGATCAAATAAGTCGTCGATTCTCGGTAGTGGATAACGGTTCTTGATGGTAAGTTTGTTCAACTCTCAGTAGTCGATACACAATCTGAATGTACCATCCTTCTTTTTGACAAACAAAACAGGAGCTCCCCATGGTGATGTACGTGGTCGTATGAAACCATGTTCTAAAAGTTCTTGTAGTTGGCTTTGGAGTTCCTTCATTTCACTAGGTGCGAGTCTGTATGGAGCACGAGCTATTGGTGCAGCTCCTGGTATAAGGTCTATTTAAAATTCAACGGATCGGTGTGGAGGTAGTCCCGGTAATTCTTTCAGAAATACATCGGGAAATTCTTTTGCGACGGGAACATCATTGATGTTCTTTTCTTCGGAATTGACTTTCTCGACTTGTGCTAGAACAGCATAGCAACCTTTTCTTATTAGCTTTTGTGCCTTCAAATTACTAATAAGATTTAGCTTCGCGTTGCTCTTTTCTCCGTACACCATTAAGGGTTTTCCTTCTTCTCGTACAATACGAATTGCATTTTTGTAACATACGATCTCTGCTCTCTCCTTTTTCAACCAGTCCATGCCTATTATCACATCAAAACTCCCTAACTCTACTGGTATCAAATCAATCTTAAACGTTTCGCTAACCAGTTTAATTTCTCGATTCCGACATATATTATCTGCTGTAATTAATTTACCATTTGCTAATTCGAGTAAAAATTTATTATCTAAAGGCGTCAGTGGACAACTTAGTTTAGCACAAAAATCTCTACTCATATAGCTTCTATCCGTACCCGAATCAAATAAAACATAAGAAGATTTATTGTCAATAAGAAACGTACCCGTAACAAGCTTCTAGTCTTCCTGCGCTTCTACCGTATTAATATTGAAAACTCATTCGCGGCCCTGCCCATTAGTATTTCCCTGATTCGGGCAATTTCTACTAAAGTTGCCCGGTTTTCCACATCCAAAACAAACTATGGCGGCGTAATTTGTTCCGAAATTATTTGTTCTTTTAATTCTGTTATTCGCTGGACCGTAGACCTCACATTTCGCCACACTATGGCCATTTCTTTTACAATTGGTGCAAAATGTTGTGCAGAACCCATTCTGGTGGGACTCCTCACACCTTTGGCATGGATGATTCTGATTCTTGTTGTTATAGGAATTGGTGTTGTTGCGGTTGTTATTGTTGTTGGGACGATTATTGTAGTGGTTATTGTTGTTGTTGGGGCGTTTGTTGTTGCGATAAATGATGCGATTGAATTTGTGATTATTGTTGTGATGATTGTTGAGGTGATTGTTACTGTTGTGTTGGTGACTCTTGTCACTGTTTTCTTCCCACTTTCTCTTGACTTGTTTTGTGTTGGCTTCTTCGGCCGCCTGCTCTTTAATTCTTTCCTCAATTTGATTTATGAGTTTATGAGCCATTCGACTTGCTTTTTGTATAGAGGCGGGCTCGTGTGAACTTATATCTTCTTGAATCCTTTCTGGTAACCCTTTTACAAATGCGTCGATTTTCTCTTCTTCATCTTCGAACGCTCTTGGACACAATAGGCACAACTGTGTGAATCGTCGTTCGTATGTGATAATGTCGAAACCTTGCATTCGTAATCCTCTAAGCTCTACCTTAAGCTTATTGACCTCGTTTATGGGACGATACTGCTCGTTCATCAAGTGCTTGAATGCTGACTACGGTAGTGCGTAAGCAGCATCTTGTCCCACTTATTCTAGATAGGTATTCCACCATGTTAACGAAGTACCTGTGAAGGTATGCGTGGCGTACTTCACCCTATCTTCTTCAGTACATTTACTTATGGCAAACAACAATTTGACCTTCTCGGTCCACCGTTTCAATCTGATTGGTCCTTCGGTTCCATCAAATTCTAAAGGTTTGCAGGTAGTAAATTCTTTGTAGGAGCATCCTACACAATTTCTAGTGGCGTTAGTTGCATTGCTAGATTCAGAGTTATTATTGTTGTTTTGCATTGCAGCATATACTGCAGCTATGTTGGTAGCAAGAAAAACACGGAAGTCTTCCTCGCTCATGTTCAAGTTCTAACGAGTAGTCGGTGCCATTTCCTTCAAAAATAGTCAAAATAATTAAGTTAATCATATAGAATATTAAGAGTAGTCAATACTATTTCATAGCATAATATGAACTTATTTATAAAAGCTTTTTCTTCATATTAGCGTTTTATAAGTTTTAATTCGGGTAGTACCTACCCGTTAAGTTCTTACTTAGTAGCTAAGATACAATTCAACTACTACAATTCTATATGAAAAACTGATTACAATAATATTTCGCGTTCAAAATATTATACAATATTTTTCAAACTTACAATACCGCTATATTACATATAACATAAGATATAACACACAATAACTTTGATACAAAGCAGTTGCGAAGACAATTCTAGCTAATACGCAAGTCGTTCAGCAAAGGCAATAAAGAAACGTAATTCATAAGTCCAGAAGTAAGTCATGTATTCGGGTTTTACTAGTATTATTTCCCATCCTTGGTCTTGTGAAAAATAACCGTAGTGACTGTTGGCTAGGCAGCATGTTGTAACGTTTTCAAAAGGACGGGGGTTACGTAACGCCCAACAGCCCCGTAATAATCTAAAAATCTTATTTCTCACCCCAACTACTGAATCCGTCACTTATGGGAATGTTTTATTTAGTAGTTGCAATCCTATGTTCTTTTTCTCGATTTGATGAAAAGCGAACATTATTAACCCGTAGACATAACATGCTTCTTTATGTTGCATGTTTGAAGGTCTTTCTAAAGAACGAAGTCCTATGTTGGGATAGGTAGAGTCAAAATAGGCTCTCAACCCGTAGCATAAAATTGCATCTGGGTTCCCCGCATTCAATGCTTTAAAGAAAACACAGCGTAACTTATGGTCTTTGATAAGGCTAAAAAGGAACATATATTTCATAGCAAAATTCCCCAAGAAAGACAAGATTTTAGTTGCAATTGTTCCATTTTCAAGTAATATTCGTTTATTTTAAATAAGTGCGAAGACAAAAGGCGAAAACGAAGATTTGAAGACGCAAAGGTCCAAAAAGCTCAAAAGTACAAGATACAATCAAAAAGGTTCAAATTATTGATGAAGAACGTCTAAAAATGACAAGAGTACAAGTTACAAAACGCAAAGTACACGATATAAAATAGTACGCAAGGACGTTCGAAAATCCGGAACCGGGGCATGAACCAACTTTCAGCGCTCGACGCAACGGTGTAAAAATTACGAGTCAACTATGCACAAGAATAAAATATAATATTTAAATAATTCATAATAAGAATAATATTAAATAATAAAAAGTTGTTAATTGAGCATAGTTCAGGGGTCGTAAATGAAAATTCAATTTCTAATTTGCCTATAAAAGGCTATATTACGTTCGATGAAAGGGAGGAGATTTTTTTCCCCGATCTTTTTTTTTCTTCTACCTTTTTCTATTCGATTTTTTTTTTATCCTTAATATCAAATATCAATATCTATATTCTATATCTCTATCATAATGTTAACTTAATAAGATATAACAATAATCTTAATTTTAATTTTAAATTATGATAATAATAAGATTTATGATAGAGATCGTTTGAGTGTGTAAGTCGAAATTCTGTCCGTGTAACGCTACGCTATTTTTAATCACTGTAAGTTATGTTCAACCTTTTTAATTTAATGTCTCGTAGCTAAGTTATTATTATGCTTATTTAAAACGAAGTAATCATGATGATGGGCTAATTACTAAAATTGGGTAATTGGGCTTTGTACTATAATTAAGGTTTGGGCAAAAGACCGACACTTGTGGAAATTGAACTATTGACTATTAATAGATGGGGGTATTGTCTAATTGAGTGACAACTCATTGGAGTCTGTCGAACCTATCTTCAAATTAATTAACCTAATAATTAATAATGATTATGGTTGTCCTATTTAGTGATGTTCATATGGAATCTGTTATAATCATTTAATTAATCAATTGGGTTGGGTAATTGATTATTCATTCTGATCAAGTGGATGAATTAATATTCATAAACTAATTAAAACAGGGGTGGATTACATACAGTGATAACTGGTGTAATTGTTGACAGAAGTGATAACTGCGTCACAGTTTAAATCCTTAATCAGTTGGAATATTTGACTTCGGGTATAAGGGTAATTTGACGAGGATACTCGCACTTTATATTTATGACCGATGGACTATTATGGACAAAAACCAGATAGACGTATCAAATAAACCAGGACAAAGGACAATTAACCCATGGTAATAAATTAAAATCAACACGTCAAACATCATGATTACGGAAGTTTAAATAAGCATAATTCTTTTATTATATTTCTCATCGTATCTTTATTTACTGTCATTTTATTACTCGCAATTTTATTTTCTGTCATTTTATTTATCGCAATTTATTTTACGCACTTTAATTTTTGTCATTTATTTTTACGCTTAAAATCGACAAACCGGTCATTAAACGGTAAAACCCCCATTTTATAATAATACTACTACTTATTTATATATATATTTTTACAAATAAACTTAATAATATAGCGTTAACTTCACCAGCTCCCTGTGGAACGAACCGGACTTACTAAAAACTACACTACTCTACGATTAGGTACACTGCCTATAGTGTTGTAGCAAGGTTTAGGTATATCCCATCCGTAAATTAATAAAACTTGTGTCATATTTTGTAGTATTTTGTATTAAAAAAATCGTTTTAAAAAAAAAAAAAAAAAAAAAAAAAAAAAAAAAATTGTGTAAAAAAAAAAAATTCGTTTTTTTTAAAAAAAAAAAAAAAATCGTTTTAAAAAAAAAATTTGTAAAAAAAAAAAAATCGATTTTTTTTAAAAAAACGAAAAAAAAAAAAAAAAAAAAAAAAAAAAAAAAAAACGTAAAAAAAAAAATCTGTTAAAAAAAAAAAACGTTTTTTTTAAAAAAAAAAAAAAAATTCGTTTTTTTTTTAAAAAAAAAAAAAAAAAAAAAAAAAAAAAATTTATATTTTTAAGATTTTTTTTCTATAAAAAAATTATTTTAAGTTTTATTACCATTAGTTTTTTTTAGACTATATTCGTAACTTTTAGTATTAAGTTTAGTTTTGCCATAGTTATTTTTACTTCTAGAATTTTTAGGCTTTGCCGTAAAATCCCTTAAGTGCTTATTCCTTAGACTAAGTTTTAGGTGCTTAGAATTTTACGACGCCGTATTTCGCACTACTTTCTTATTTTTATTTTTCGACGCCTATTTTTCGACCTTTTATTTTTCGACATTTTTCGACGCGCAATCTATTTCTTTCTTATTTCTCGCCATTCTAGTTTTTAGGACTTAGAATTTTTTTCTACTTCTTCTCTAAATTTCTTAAAATTACGAAAATTTATTTTAAGTGGTTAAATTGATAGACATCAAAATTTTCTGGTTCGTAGTAATAGTTGGATTTGTACGTGGACCGGGTTATTGGAGCCAAACAGTACTCAATTATATTGAGACCAAACGAATCCTGCCCCTCTGCTGCATCTTTTGGCTATTCGAAACGTGGGCAAAATCAGAAAAGTCTATTGGTTGGATAACTTATTATAATTTTTCTTTCTTTTTTTAAAACTAATAGGATATTCAGTGAATGCACCGAGCAAAACGTTCACCACCTTTCATACGTTCACCACCTGTAACTCGATCAAGACATCTAGCAAATATTGTCGCCGTTGATTTTTCTTTAGAATCGTCATCTAGTCGAACAAGAACTCCAACTCAAATTTCCGATAATCCATCTTTTGAACCCGACTTCACAATTAAGAACCCGGAGCATATTCAAGGACAATTCCAAGATCCTGAACCACAAACCGTTAAATCAGAGTCCTCTAGTGATTCGTATTCAACGAATTCAATTATGGAAGTAACGGAACCTCTAAGTATGGAAGATCGAATGAGAGCCACACGCACGGGCCAAGGTCACGCCATTATTAAGCCAGAAGTTAATGCTCCAGATTATGAAATTAAAGGACAAATTCTACACATGGTAACTAATCAGTGCCAATATAGTGGTACGCCGAATGAAGACCCAAACGAACATCTTCGTACGTTTAATAGGATCTGTACACTATTCAAAATCCGAGAAGTGGAGGATGAACAGATATATCTCATGTTGTTTCCCTGGACTTTAAAGGGAGAAGCCAAAGATTGGTTAGAATCGTTACCTGAAGGGGCGATTGACACATGGGATGTTTTAGTTGAAAAATTTCTTAAACGATTCTTTCCGGCATCCAAAGCCGTGAGACTTCAAGGAGAAATTGTTACGTTCGCGCAAAATCCAAATGAAACATTATATGAGGCGTGGACAAGATTCGGAAGGATGTTGAGAGGATGTCCTCAACACGGATTAGATACTTTTCAAATAGTACAAATCTTCTATAAAGGCGTAGACATCGCCACACGAAAAGACATCGACATAACCGCTGGTGGTTCCATTATGAAGAAAACCGCAACTGAAGCTTACAAGATCATTGATAGCACAGCCTCCCACTCTCATGAGTGGCACCAAGAAAAAGATATCTTTCGATCATCTAAAGCGGCTAGAGCCGATTCTAGCCATGACTTTGATTCCGTTTCCGCAAAAATAGATGCTTTCGAAAGACGAATGGAAAAGATGAATAAAGATATTCACGCAATACGAATCAGTTGTGAGCAATGCGGTGGACCACACTTATTGAAAGATTGTCACATTGAACCAACGATGGAACAACGAGAGAATGTTTCCTATATGAACCAAAGGCCGGGAAATAATTATCAAAATAATTATCAACCGCCAAGGCTAAACTTAAATCGAAATCAAAACATTCTTTACAATCCAAAAGGACCCGAAAATAACTGGTATAACCAACAAGGTCCGAATAACCAACCAACTCAAAACAACACTTTCAATCAACAAAGACCTAGCTTGTATAAACCACCACAACAACCCGAAGAGAAAAAGCCAAATCTAGAAGAAATGATGGCAAAGCTGATTGAATCTCAAACACAATTTATTACATCTCAAACCCAAACGAATGAGAGGTTTGATCAGTCATTAAGAACTCAACAAGCTTCCATTTTGAATCTAGAAAAACATGTAGGTACTCTTGCTAGCATGATGAGTGAGAGGGAACAAGGAAAGCTACCGAGTAATACTGAAGTAAATCCTCGGAATGAGAATGTTAATATGGTTTCAACGAATTCTGAAAAACCAGCACCAGAAGATGGGAAGGTTTTAGATGAGAGTAACAATGAAGAAGTTACACCACCACCACCCGAGTATGTAAAGCCAGTGGTGGCACCATACAGACCACCCATCCCGTTTCCAAGAAAAGGAGTTGAGTATGAGCAAGTAATAAGTAATAAAGATTGTGATACTTCTGGAAAGAAGAAGAAGAAAAAGAATAAGAAAGTACAAGAAACAAAAGCCGTAGAAGTAAACCCGGTGAAGACAGTTCCACCAAAACCTCCTCCTAGGATAGGTGATCCGGGTGAATTTATTGTTCCTTGTCTACTTAGTGATTGTGTCATGTATGATGCACTAGCAGATTTAGGTGCAAGTGTAAGTGTTATGCCTCTTTCATTATATAAGAGATTAGATGTAGGTGAGTTAAGTCCAACGGATATGAGTGTTCGACTCTTTGATCAAACCATTAAGCACCCAGTTGGAATCGCTGACAACCTACCCATTCAAGTAGGCAATTTAACCTTTCTAGTCGAATTCATTGTCATTGACATAGAAGAGGACCCAAACATTCCTCTAATTTTAGGTCGACCATTCTTAGCGTCCACCGGGGCGTTATTTGATGTAGGAAATGGAAGAATGACACTTAAAAGTGGTGACAAATCGATCACCTTTATGATTCGAAAGTCTAAATCTCCACCAACCAAAACCGTTGAACCGGTAAAAACGATTGGTAAGAACCATGTTGTTTTACCAACTCCAACGGTAGTGCTTAACAATAATAAAACGCCTAAGTGTGGGGAAAATGAAGTAACACCTAATGATGACATGATAACAAAGAACCCCGTTGTTGATACGAAATTAAATGACCCCGTTATTAATAGTTCAATGAAGAAACTTATTAAACGGATTCGCGATGCTAAAACCAAGGGGAACTTTAAGTTATGTAACCGGTTAGTATCCAATCTATCGCCTAAAGAAAAGGTGAAGCTAGTTGAAATTGTGGATATTACACAGGAATCCGACCAATGGCTTAAAGAAAAATTCACAGATACGCAAGTTGATTATGGACCAAAAGAAATTAACGATGAAGTTAATCATAATTTCAACACCACAGCTACCTAAGTGTGGGGAGATTTAAGTGTTCTAAAAAAAAATGCTATCTAGAGTTAGTTGTTCTGTTCTCGTGTAGTTCCGAGAATGGAATTCGATTGGTCTTTTCCGCTAGCAGACACTAAAGAACTAGTTTTCTCCCCCCATTCTGAATTTTTATTTTTTTTAGGTTTTATTTGAAATTAATATGCATTTTAATTTATGTTTTATTGTGATTTTAAAAAACAAAATTTACTTTAATTCATTAAGTTGAAAAAATGATTTCTAAAATTCGTCGTGAGTTGAAGACTAGGTCATTAAGCCGAAATTACTTTACCCGAGGGCGGGGCGACAAATTTTGTTATCATTATTTTTAATTTTATTGATTTAAAGTATGCCAAAAATATTATACTTTATAAATTTTTGAAAAGTGGGGTTATAAACCAAACTTCAAAAATATATATATATGTATATATGTTTGTATTTTATGTTATGTACACAACAGGGTAAAACAGCGCACTTTCAAAGACTGTCATTAAGTTCAACAAAAAGCTACTAATTTTGATGACAAGGCGCAAAATATCAAATGTGATGTAAAATAATATGCTTACAAACTGGGTATTTTTAATCACTTTTCTACACTAATCACCCTCATGAATTTATAATTATAGTCTGATTTCATGCAAATGAGGGCATTGCATGATCTTAAGTGTGGGGAAGGGTTATAAATTCTCTCAGGTTTATACTTGGTTTATTTGTCAAATTTTGTGAAAATTTGAAAAATTTTCAACTAAATGAACTCAAAATCATGTTTATACATATTTATGAACGATGAAAACTAGGTGATAATACCGAAATTATCGTTACCTCGGAAAGGACATAAATTGAGAAACAACTTAAAACGCTTGAATTCATTTAAAATGAAATAAAAGAAAATAAAAAGGCAAAGAAAGAAACTAAGTGTGGGAAGAATGTACCAAGTTATTCAATTTAAAACAAATATCACATATTTTTGTACAAGATTATTGCAGGTACTTTTGCTTTGGACGATACTAATCAGTTTTACCCGGTTTACTGTAATACATTTGAAAGAAAGATGGATCTACACGATGAATCAATTCCATCATTTGAAGGAAGTAAAGTCTTCCGAAAAAGACACGCGCTTCTTGATTTAGGTCATGAAGTTGTCGTCCAGACCAGCTGTAGGTTGACGAAAAATCTAGAAAAGTCATCACTAAAATCAGCAGGAAATCCACGGACCTCAGCATCAAACAGGGTCGCCAAGTGGTCAGATTTATCCTAACCATGAGAAGGATTTATCTCGTACAATGGGGAGGCACCGTGCAAATTAGCTTGATAAGACTAATGAATCAGATCCCCAGAAAGGATAATCTCCTTAAAGATTAAAAATCAGCTTTTAAGACTGATATTACTCAATCCTAGAGATTGACCTTAAAGATTGAGAATTCAAACTCATGGAATTCAATGATATCTAAACTCGAGCTTGAACGAGAAAATATTTTGATCAAAAATACAAACCGATTTGTTTTCTGAAAATCCATTTTCAATGCGTTCATTACCATTGAACGTAAAATCCTAGGAATTCACCTGGAATTCATTAGGTCACCTGAACCAAATCGGGTGTCAACCGTAAGAACGGTGGTTGCATAGCATGGTCGGAGACAGGACCTTGTGCCAGACCGAAAAATCATAGGATGATCTTTACTATCGCTCCTACCAAGGATAGTTCTAGCATCCGACACGTTAAAAGACCATAATCAAATGCATGTCACGGGACATTGCCTTAACAGTTTCTTGTTCATCGCTTTCCTTTACAACCGGACGGTAGTTTGCCGAAAGGTAATATACGGAACACGTAAACTGGATGTGTGCTTTCCGATACCGGGATAGCAGTGGATTACACGAACCTAAATGTTTTTAGCCAAAATATTGATCCACAAATATATTTTGCAACACCAATGGTGGATCAAATCAGAAAACTTATCTAGGGTAAAAGCTAGATTGAATTTTCAAAAGATCAAATGTTTTCATAAAGATCCTATTTCCTAAAGGATCTAAATTTTTATAGTCATGTGGGACTGTAAACCGCCTTTCAAATGTGCACTTTGCTTTGGAAACCGAAAGTAAATCGGCTATTTGATTGCAAGTGTCGTTGTCCTAAACCCAAGGCAACTGTGGATGACACACCCACCTTTAACCATGGTTCTATTGTTAATATCATTGTTTATACCGCTCTATCAAAATTACTGATGTACAAAGTGTGAAGAATAAAGAAGTGATTCGTGTGATGTATTATATTATTTCAAGACTGTATTGCTTGAGGACAAGCAACGCTCAAGTGTGGGGATATTGATAAGGCTAAAAAGGAACATATATTTCATAGCAAAATTCCCCAAGAAAGACAAGATTTTAGTTGCAATTGTTCCATTTTCAAGTAATATTCGTTTATTTTAAATAAGTGCGAAGACAAAAGGCGAAAACGAAGATTTGAAGACGCAAAGGTCCAAAAAGCTCAAAAGTACAAGATACAATCAAAAAGGTTCAAATTATTGATGAAGAACGTCTAAAAATGACAAGAGTACAAGTTACAAAACGCAAAGTACACGATATAAAATAGTACGCAAGGACGTTCGAAAATCCGGAACCGGGGCATGAACCAACTTTCAGCGCTCGACGCAACGGTGTAAAAATTACGAGTCAACTATGCACAAGAATAAAATATAATATTTAAATAATTCATAATAAGAATAATATTAAATAATAAAAAGTTGTTAATTGAGCATAGTTCAGGGGTCGTAAATGAAAATTCAATTTCTAATTTGCCTATAAAAGGCTATATTACGTTCGATGAAAGGGAGGAGATTTTTTTCCCCGATCTTTTTTTTTCTTCTACCTTTTTCTATTCGATTTTTTTTTTATCCTTAATATCAAATATCAATATCTATATTCTATATCTCTATCATAATGTTAACTTAATAAGATATAACAATAATCTTAATTTTAATTTTAAATTATGATAATAATAAGATTTATGATAGAGATCGTTTGAGTGTGTAAGTCGAAATTCTGTCCGTGTAACGCTACGCTATTTTTAATCACTGTAAGTTATGTTCAACCTTTTTAATTTAATGTCTCGTAGCTAAGTTATTATTATGCTTATTTAAAACGAAGTAATCATGATGATGGGCTAATTACTAAAATTGGGTAATTGGGCTTTGTACTATAATTAAGGTTTGGGCAAAAGACCGACACTTGTGGAAATTGAACTATTGACTATTAATAGATGGGGGTATTGTCTAATTGAGTGACAACTCATTGGAGTCTGTCGAACCTATCTTCAAATTAATTAACCTAATAATTAATAATGATTATGGTTGTCCTATTTAGTGATGTTCATATGGAATCTGTTATAATCATTTAATTAATCAATTGGGTTGGGTAATTGATTATTCATTCTGATCAAGTGGATGAATTAATATTCATAAACTAATTAAAACAGGGGTGGATTACATACAGTGATAACTGGTGTAATTGTTGACAGAAGTGATAACTGCGTCACAGTTTAAATCCTTAATCAGTTGGAATATTTGACTTCGGGTATAAGGGTAATTTGACGAGGATACTCGCACTTTATATTTATGACCGATGGACTATTATGGACAAAAACCAGATAGACGTATCAAATAAACCAGGACAAAGGACAATTAACCCATGGTAATAAATTAAAATCAACACGTCAAACATCATGATTACGGAAGTTTAAATAAGCATAATTCTTTTATTATATTTCTCATCGTATCTTTATTTACTGTCATTTTATTACTCGCAATTTTATTTTCTGTCATTTTATTTATCGCAATTTATTTTACGCACTTTAATTTTTGTCATTTATTTTTACGCTTAAAATCGACAAACCGGTCATTAAACGGTAAAACCCCCATTTTATAATAATACTACTACTTATTTATATATATATTTTTACAAATAAACTTAATAATATAGCGTTAACTTCACCAGCTCCCTGTGGAACGAACCGGACTTACTAAAAACTACACTACTCTACGATTAGGTACACTGCCTATAGTGTTGTAGCAAGGTTTAGGTATATCCCATCCGTAAATTAATAAAACTTGTGTCATATTTTGTAGTATTTTGTATTAAAAATAATACTATTTCGTACCCTCACGCTACATCATCAGTCTTCCCAATGTGATATACCCCATCTATTAAAGGAAAGCCTTTTATAAACTAAGGCATGCCTGGAACGTCTTTCAAAACTTTGACAAACTAATTTTGCCATAAATAATTGTGCCGATGAACTCTGACCAACTATAGACAAGATTTCATCAATCATGTCCCCGGGTAGGTCTTATAAAATATTCGGTTGTCTATCCTTAACGTCCATTGTGTGTTTTTATACTGTAAAATAGACGAGGATTAGATTTGTAAAAGATAATTAACAAACAAACAAACAATTTTTACATATAACATGAAAATACAAGCACACTACAATACATATATTACACAATATGATTACAACTCTTTATTCTGACTCACTCGTTTCTTCGTCTTCGGACTTGGTTCGTTTCGCTAATTTCCTAGGGATATATGGTGCTGCCTTAATACAAGCCGTTCTTTTCTCAAAAGGTCTAGAAAACCCTGGTGGCTTAGATTTTCCGGGGTTATAGTGAAAGTTACGCCGCAAGGTGTCAGAATCAGCTATCGGGAGGTGGAACAATAGTTTTAAATTTATATTGAGCGGGGCCTAAATCGTACTACTCCTTATTATGGTGAGTAAGATATCAGTAGAATCGAACATATAATTATAACTGAAGATAATCCTAAAGTGAAGGAGTAGATGTATATACCTAATTTTGGGTTTCCTAGTTTATAAGATAAAATAAAGTAAACGCGATAAAATTTGTAATTCAGATAAGGTTAAAGAAAGTGCATACTATGATTTCGTTGGTTACCTTGCCGAGATTATGGAATGCTAGTTCATGAATAGGTAGTGACCTTGTATTCATTACACTGGTCCTACGGCCCCTGTCATAAGACATGTCACTAGGTAATGCGTTAGGCTTGAAGATTTTGAATAGACAGCAACGTCCCTTACCCCTGACACCCATGCAGTCTAACTACAAGCATATACGTTCAAACAGATCATCCAATTGATCGACTCGGTTGGGTGACGTATTTTAATTCCATAAAGGTCTAAATTTTCTTAAGCACAATGAAGTACAAGGTATGCCATATCTGAAAGACGTGATGTGTTTCGATGCTTTCGTTAATGACTGGGTTTAAAAAGATAGTTAGGCCCTTAAAAAGAGTTCAACCATAAAGAACACCATGGCCAATTTGGTTTGACTTCCATGAACACGTTCGGTTATCCTAACGATCCAATCCTTTATGTGTTTAAACAAACAGTTCCTTAATTAACTAAGAATCCCTCAAGCGGTGTGCAATGCTTAAGACCGCGTTATGGTGAAGTGTATTTGAAATGTCCCGTTCATATCGATTATAAACGTTTCATAATAATTGATTTCGTTGCGAGGTTTTGACCTCTATATGAGACGTTTTTCAAAGACTGCATTCGATTTTAAAATAAACCATAACCTTTATTTTATCGATAAAGGTTTAAAAATATTATAACGATTATCAAATAATGATAATCTAAAATATAGCATTTTCACACGATTATTACATAATGGTTTACAATAATATTACACATCAATTTAAGTCTTCGAATGTAGTTTTTAAACAATATTATACAAGCATGCTGACTCCAACTCTTGTCCATAAATTAGCATGCAACAGCGGAAGCTCTTAATAATCACCTAAGAATAAACATGCTTTAAACGTCAACAAAAAATGTTGGTGAGTTATAGGTTTAACCTATATATTTATCAAATCATAATAAAAGACCACAAGATTTTCATTTCCATTTTTCAATAACATGCAATCTGCATAAAAATCATTCATATGGTGAACATCTGGTAAACTACATTAACAAGATGCATATAGAATATCCCCATCATTCTGGGACATCCTTCGGACATGATAAATTCGAAGTACTAAAGCATCCGCTACAACGGATGGGGTTTGTTGGGCCCAATAGATCTATCTTTAGGATTCACGTCAATTAGTAGACTGGTTTACAGATTCTTAGGCCAAGCAAAAAGGGGCATATTCGACTTCGATCATTCAACCATAGAAAGTATTTCACGTACTTGTGTCTATTTTGTAAAACATTTAAAAAGCTGCATGTATTCTCATGCAAAAAATATTAGATTTTAAAAGTGGGACTATAACTCACTTTCACAGATTTTTACTTCGTCGGGAAGTAAGACTTGGCCACGGGTTGATTCACGAACCTATAACAAATGTATACATATATATCAAGGTATGATCGAAATATATTCACAAAATTTTTTATTACGTTTTAACGATTTAAGTTTGTTAAGTTAGCAGTCCAACGTTAGTAATCTACAACTAGTTGTCCACAGTTAGATGTACAGAAATAAATCAATATATATTATCTCGAATCAATCCACGACCCAGTGTATACAAGTCTCAGGCTAGATCACAACTCAAAGTATATATATTATTTTAGAATCAACCTCAATCCTGTATAGCTAACTCGAGCATTACTGCATATAGAGTGTCTATGGTTGTTCCCAAATAATATATATATATATATATATATATATATATATATATATATATATATATATATATATATGGGTCGATATGATATGTCAAAACATTGTATACATGTCTATGGTATCCCAAGATTAAATAATATATGTTAGAATACATATATAATACAATATAAGTTAGTTAAGTTATGATTTGTATAGATTTGTTAAAAAATTTCACGTAGCTACAACAAGCAAAATTATCCAATCTTGTTTTACCCATAACTTCTTCGTTTTAAATCTGTTTTAAGTGATTCAAGTTGCTATGGTTTCATAATGAACTGAAATTTATGAAACTAAACAGAAAAAGTATAAGTTTATAGTCAGAAATACAGGTTACAAGTCAATATTGTAAGAGGTAGTCATTTCAGTCGAAAGAACGACGTCTTGATGACCATTTTTGAAAAACATACATCCACATTGAGTTTAACCTTGATTTTTGGATATAGTTTCATGTTAATAAGAAAAATCATTTTCCCAGAAGAGAAACTTTTAAATCAAAATTTATCATAGTTTTTAATTAACAAACCCAAAACAGCCCGCGGTTTTACTACGACGGCGTATGTCCGGTTTTACGGTGTTCATCGTGTTTCCAGGTTTTAAATCATTAAGTTAGCATATCATATAGATATAGAACATGTGTTTAGTTGATTTTAAAAGTCAAGTTAGAAGGGTTAACTTTGTTTGCGAACAAGTTTAGAATTAACTAAACTATGTTCTAGTGATTACAAGTTTAAATCTTCGAATAAGATAGTTATATATATATATATATATATATATATATATATATATATATATATATATATATATATATATATATATATATATATATATATATATATATGAATCGAATGATGTTATGAACATCATTACTACCTCAAGTTTAGTAGTTAAACCTACTGGAAGTGACAAAAATTGATCTAGCTTCAAAGGATCTTGGATGGCTTGAAAGTTCTTGAAGTAGAATCATGACACGAAAATAAGTTCAAGTAAGATTATCACTCGAATTAAGATTGTTATAGTTATAAAAATTGAATCAAAGTTTAAATATGAGTATTACCTTGATTTAGAAAGATAAACTACTGTAAATAATAAAGATTTCTTGAGATTGGATGATCACTTGAAATGGAAAAGTGTTCTTGATGTTTTCTTGAATTGTTGTTTTGTAAGTTGTTTTATGTTTGGATTTTTGAGCTAGATTGAGCTAGATTTTGATGAAGATGATGAAGAACACTTAGAACATCAAGAGAGAACTTGATAGAGGTGAGTTTGATGCATAAAAATTGAAAAATGTAAGTGTTAGGATTGGTGAAGGTTCACGTGAAAATGGGGAGTCAATATAGGCTCCATTAGTTTGTAATTTTGTGAGATATTTCATGCTAGTTGCCAAATGTTTGGTTCCACATGTTTGTTAAATATCTAAGGCTGCTAAGAGCTGAATTATTATGTGTATATACCAATAGTATATACATCTAGGATCTGGGTATTGTACGAGTACGAATACGGGTGCATACGAGTAGAATTGTTGATGAAAATGAATGAGAATGCAATTGTAAGCATTTTTGTTAAGTAGAAGTACTTTGATAAGTGTCTTGAAGTCTTTCAAAAGTGTACTAGTATATCTTAATATACAACATGTATATACATTTTAACTGAGTCGTTAAGTCATCGTTAGTCGTTACATGTAAGTGTTGTTTTGAAACCTTTAAGTTAACGATCTCATTTAATATTGTTAACCCATTGTTTATTATATCTAATGAGATGTTAAATTATTACATTATCATGATATTATGATGTATGAATATATCTTAATATGATATATATACATTAAAATGTCGTTACAACGATAATCGTTACATATATATCTCTTTTCGAAATTCTTAAGTTAGTAGTCTTGTTTTACATATGTAGTTCATTGTTAACATACTTAATGATATATATAATTATCATTTTATCATGTTAAATATAGTGTAACAATATCTTAATATGATACATATGTATTTAATAAGACGTTGTTATAACGATAATCGTTATATATATCATTTCGAGTTTCTTAACTTAGTAGTCTCATTTTCATGTATATAACTTATTGTTAATATACCTATTGAGATACTTACTTATCATAACATAATGTTAACTATATATATACATATCCATATACATATCATCATATAGTTTTTACAAGTTTTAACGTTCGTGAATCGCCGGTCAACTTGGGTGGTTAATTGTCTACATGAAACCTATTTCAATTAATCAAGTCTTAACAAGTTTGATTGCTTAACATGTTGGAAACATTTAATCATGTAAATTATCAGTTTCATTTAATATATATAAACATGGAAAAGTTCGGGTCACTACAGTATTAATCAGCACTGACCGGGGTTCCATTGCCTTACTTAGCAGAGGTACAACTTACAACAACGGTTGGGCTTCAGCATGCTTGGTGACTACACTAGCATGGTCTAAGACCGACAATGTACTATGGGCCTAGTTAGATGTTTCACTACGAAAGAATCCTCAATCCGAATCCAAGGCTCGGTGGACTTACTACAATCGGTGTGCCTCCGTCAAACTTACGTTGTATCCGATAGACTTCTCTTACCAAGGGTGACACAGATAGTGTACTTTGAATCGGTGTTCGCGACTTCTCAATAATAGAGCCGATAACTACGTTCTATTAGTTGGAAAAGAGATTGAGTTTAAAGCATAATCGGAAAGCATCTTAAAACATACGCAAATCATAACATTATTTCGGCATTATAACTAACTACATCATAGCATACACTAAAGATAACTACTAGATAATCATTCTACAATATCATAATTCATAATAATGAAAGTTATTATATAAACGAGTTTCGAATACAAAAGTGACAACTTCAAACTCCAGACCGCTCCTTGATATGCCCGAATCGAACGATTTATTAATACGGTGTCGTTAGGTGGAAAAACATCAATTCAGGATATCAACAGAAGAAGTTGATTGTTTAATTTATATATGTTGGGCCTAAATCTATTATTCCTTCCTATGGGTTAGCAAGTGCAAATATGACCTTGGGTCGTTCCTTGAGTGGTCGAATTTGAAACGGAGCTTATTTAGATAATTTAGTAATTAAGATGGGCTTATACATAATTTAGTATCCCAGACTAGTGGCCAGGTACACCTTATGTGGACAGGCAGGATCCTTTTGGTCCCAATAAATTGGCGACTGTTTGAAAAATCCAACAACCAAGTCCAACCGGTTTATTCTAGACACCACCTTATCGGAATATCAAATTGTATAAAGGCAATAGTTGGGTTGAATAGTTTATATAATTGTAATTAAGATATTAAAGCAATATAATTAAAATAAGCTAGCTAGCATGCAACAGCTAAGGACAGAGAAGACGTGGTTCACCGTGATTTAAGATAACATAGTGTCGGGATGATTGCGAGACACTCATTGGATAGATATACCTTGGTGTAAACACTAGATTCCCTACTAATTGATTTCTCTATTAGCATGTCACGAGGAACTAGGCTATCGTGATTCTGATCGGATGGACTATGCTCAACTCCCGACGCTTTATCCGGTTTAAGGATATAAGCAGCCCACCTTGGGTGCAATGCATACCTTGGGCGCACGAATAAAGTAGTATAGCCATATAGATATAATATCCAACTTTTCTTAACACCTTAGTGTATCAACCAAATGAGTGGTTAGGATTGTGTTTTGAATCCCTTTCTGTCAATGGTTTGGTAAAATCTAAGGGTTTGTAGACAAATTAGAACCTCTGATAGTTCTCAGTCATCCTTATAGATTTATAAGCTTAGCTTGTATTGTAGTGCATTAAATTCCCATTTATGATTTAAACCAGCCCTTACTTAAATCTTCCTAATAAATCCCTTAGTTATCCACCATGTACTAGACTTATAGTGGTTACATAGCTTCTAACATTGACCATGCTTAAGTGGTCCTATAGTACAAGCAACAGTATTTCCTCGAGTCTTATACTTTTGACCAATGTCTTGATCTGGTCCTAGGTAATTCCTCAAAAACTTTATAGTATTTCCGATGGGTTCATACTTTGACCAATGTATAAACACAGATAATTAATTACCTTATAATTGTCGACTTTATAAAAGGTTTTAATCGCGTTTATTGGTGGAAGGACAATAATAACGAGGTTTAATATCATAGACAGAAAGCAAGTATGAAACAATAATCATCCCTAACTAACATTATAAATCATGGCAAACAATCAAGCAATTACTCACACATCATGGCAATAAGCATTTCTAATATTAATAAATCATAAACATCGAACAAGAATATTATAATAAATTAATAAAAGAAAGGATAGATATTACCGAATAATATCGGCAGAATAACACTTGTATTTCTTCATAGTATCCATAGTGTTAAAATGCTTGAAAGCTTCTACTACTAACTACATACTATTCTCCTATTGATCACTAGAGAGCGACAATAGAGAGATAATCATTTTCCTAATCTCTGTACTTTTCTCTCTCTAGAATATAGAGAGAAAGTAGAGAGAACTAATCTCCTATAGATCACTAGAGAGCGACTATAGAGAGATATTTGAGAGAGAAGTGAAGAATTTGTGTGTGTTGAAATGGTGGGATGAAACTCCCATTTATAGGAAATGCTTGGTGGCAAAATTGTAATTAAATGGCTGAAAAACCCCTGGTAGGCCGTTTGGAAAGCCGTTTGCCAAGGCCGTTTTTGATGCCCGTTTTCCAAGACAAGCCATTTTTGGTGCCTGTTTGCTGGCATACCGTTTTTCCTTATGGCAAGCCGTTTGCTGGATCGTAACTTGTCTTTCACCGTTTTCGCTCTAGAATCTTCGTTTTAGCTCCGTTTTTGACGATTCTTGCGCCCACGCGTTCATAATTAAATATCCTACAACATGAATTTAAGTAAATAAACTTTTCCAAAAATTGTAAAATAAGTTATTTAAACGCGAGTTAATCGTCTTAGCCGGTTTTGCTCGTTTTTCATCCATTTTTAGTGATTCTTGAAACATAGCCTTTGTAATGACATAATCTACCAAATGAAGCAAATAAATTCTTATTTAGATGATAAAGTCAATTACTTTATCATAAATGGGGCTAATATCGGGGGTAAAAACGTGACTTTTTAGCCGATATCACTCCTAATACAATCTTCGGCGTTCTTCTCGGGGTACTAGGTTTCCCGCACGGAGTTGAAGACCATGAAACTATGACTAATATTGTAGAAAGAGAGAGAGATAAGTGAATTGAAGTGTGTGTAAAAATGAATGACAAATGCCCTTTAAATAGGCTTGGTTTTGGCTGGTATACGGCTGACAGGCTGTATGGCAAGCCGTATGCCAAACTGTATGGCAAGCCGTATGGCCATGCCGTTTTGCCAGGCAAGCCATTTGGCAGGGCTGTTTAGCTGGCAGGCCATTTTTGATGTGGTAGGCCGTATGGCAGCCTGGTTTGCTATTTTTCTTGGATCGTGTTGCTTGTTCCCGGGATCGTAACTTGGTTTCCGAGGTCGTAACTTGTCTTTCACCGTTTTCGCTCTAGAATCTTTGTTTTAGCTCCGATTCTCTTGATTCTTTTTACACCGGCTTCGTAATTACTTGATCTTCATTTTTAACGAAAAAAGCGAGTATTTTGGCGATAAAACTTGGAACTTTATTGTTTTTGGGCCTCAATACCGGGGTGAAAATGTGACTTTTTAGCCGATATCAAGGGAATCTCTCAGTTTTGTTAACACATTTCAATACCTCATGAAATGCGAGGATGGCTCGCGAAATGCGTGGTTTAGCGGTTACAGATCCCGAATTTTACATATAAATACTATATTTAAGCCACCTTAGGGTTAAGTTTTACATTTTGAATTTTAGGTTTCTGGGGCAGTTTTCTTTCAACTTTTCAAGGTTTTTCACCTTCGTAATTAAGATTAAACATAAGGATTGCAATTGTGGTAACGATTAATCATTGGTAACTTTATCTTTTATCTTCTTTTTTGAAATAATGATTTTTAACTCTTCATCTTCGTTCTTTTTATTATTTTTTATTATTATATCTAGCTAAATTCTTATATATTCACTTAAATGACTAAACCTAGGTGAAGGATTGCTACTCTATGATTTTATAAATTTGATTATCGCTCTTGATTATGTTTAATTAAATATCCACTGTTGCTTATGTTTATTGATTGATTCTATTGCAAGTTTGTTAGTTAAATTAACGACAATTAACTAAATTGATGAACTTTTCTAGTTTATTGATAAACAATTTGGATATTGTTCGACTGCATGCTGGACACCAGTGTAATTAGACAATAGTGACTGAATTGATTAACTAGCTAAAGTAATTGTGAGGTTAAAGGGGGACACCGAATTAACCTCAAATTGAATCATAGTCTTGAGTAATTGATTAATTGTGTTCTTAATTTGTGTGCGAGAAACCCGTGTTAATTAATTACACTTTCATGATTAAATTGGTAGTTAATGTGTGAGAAACCAAACTGTATTACTAATTGGTACATTTAATAATGAACTAGGATAACGACAGTTACACTTACGAATCAAATAAAGAAATTTTGAGAATCGACCGATAATTGCAATGCCACCACAAATCAATTATTATAACAGTTTAAATTCCTTAGGAATTGATTCTAAGTGAATATCTTTGTCTCCATTGAATTCTTGTTTACTTACTTTATGCGTTATTTTAGTTTTAAACTTAATTTCATCTCAATTCCCCAAATTATTTAGAATAATTAATAGTTTAAAATTCTCAAAATCTACTACTCCTTGTGGAACGAACTAGTTAATTTATTTACTAGCTACTGCACCATCATGTTTTAGTTTCCTATTTTGTGTAAAGTGTTTGAGTCAATTCGTCTAGTATTTTATAAATTAGATTTTACACATCAAATTGTAAACAAATTATTTCCTCTTGTGAGGCATATCCTTCTCCCCTTCCCCCTTTTTTTTCTTCTTATTCTTTTAGATGCGCTCAAAAGCGCCGGAACCAGTCAGAATTTCGGTATTAGTCTCAAGGGGAGTGGAGACCTCAGCATCTCCACTAGTGAACGGCACCTAGCCGCTAACCCAACATCCTCATCAATATGAGGGTTGCCCTCACCAGTACTGGCACCAGCATCATCACTAGCGTCATCATCACTAGCATCATCATCATCAAGGGGTATGTCCCCACCAACATTGGCATCTCCGCCAGCACTGGTGCCATCCACTTTTCTACAATGACCTCATCAGGGTCAACAGCGGTTAAAAAATCCTCAACCAACATAACTGAAAAGATAATCTAGGGTTAGTACAAGTAACTCGGGGTTAAACACAATCCATATAATGATACGCGCCTACGCATACCCATGGTTATGGTTCACAACTAGCGCAACACACGGATGGGCAGAAATACACCAATCCTGAGAACGGCATTGTCATATGTTCGAATGACAAGTTTCATGTTGACGCAAAGGTTAAACATATTCATCTCAACAAACATTGGGTCAAATTTCTTGTTAAAATTCGTATTTACACAAGAATGCCAATCACGTGCCTTAGCATATGAGTGGGGAAAAAAGAGTTATTCACAAAAAGAATGAGTTTTTCCACTTGTCACATACACCAGCCTTTGTGGTTGCCATAAATTTCTTTCAATCCTAGAAAGAATACCAACCCTCTTGGTGCGCAGAATAGCTGGAGACATTTCGAAACAAATTAAGTGTACACTAAAAGCCATGGACATGGCACCACATCTTGAAGTAGGAAAGTGGCAACCGCTGTATGGATACAATTAACCAGCACTAATACCATGGTAGTGATGGACCAAAAAAATGAAATCCGTGGTAGGTACACGCACGTTTCTGAGCTCCATGACTTTCGTGTAAATTTCAATTTTATCAGTCGGATAATCGTTGGCACACTGTCTGCGAAGAGGCGCAACGGGATTTAGTGTCTTAATAGGAGGATACCAGGAGTGGATACCTCTAATATTGTTATTAGTAATAATAGATGAAATGTTCTCAACAATTTCATCTTCGGTAGCAGAAGCGATGGTGGATCGTAAAGAATAAAAAAGGGGAGAAAAAGTAGATAAACAATAAGTCGTAAAGAAAAAGGTAGAGCAAGTGCTAACCTGGCGTTGAGAAAATCAATCAAATCAAATTAGATGACAGAAGAAGTGTATCAGCGGAAACCTAGAGAGAAGTATGTGTGTGAATTTGAAAATGGTAAAAAAGTTATGAAAGGAATTATGGAGTATACATATGAAAAATGGATTTAAAATGCCTTCGTAAGGAAGTTAAAAAGGCGGCTAAAAGCAGGATAACATCACAACCACACACGTGTCGCAAGTCTGACGGAATATGGACAAAATTTGGCAGTGATTGGAAAGACATCGGTTGAGTTGATGGGTTACCTCTACACACACTGACAAACACTAAAAAACTAACCTTGCATTAAATGTTAGCCACCATTTACGCTAACTCCTTTTTTTCTTTTATCTGGTTTGATATTTTTTGTTTTTTTTCCTTTTTTAATATTTATGTGGAACTTTAGTTGAGTTCGAATTCGTGCGCAAAACTTGCGCATAATATCGAACTAGGGGACTTGATGATGCGTATACTCTCATGCTTCACATACACTCATCACACGTGATCGGCACATATCTAGCAATGCATAATCAACGGTTTGTTAAGTAAAAACATGAATGCGCTATCGATGACCACACTATTATAGCGTGCCTTAAGATGGAATTGCGAGCACTAATCATGCACTGTCAGAAAAGCTATATCAAGGACTCTAACGCACAGTTCACAGGTGGAGCACAAACTAAAACAAGACACCACAGGTGGCTGGCACGATTCCAACATTGTACGATCCCCAGATAGTAATGCAGGCTATACAATGGCTATGGCGGACATCTTGCAGACTATGTAGGTATCAAGCACACTGTCTCGGTTTTTTAGACAAAATAGTACGACATGGTAAGGGTATGTCCCATTTTATCTTATTACATGACACTAATGGGCAATAATGTTCTACTATAAATAGAACATGATACCTTCATCTCAAGACTCTCGCTACATGCTTAACACGTTTTCAAGAGTTCTACACACACACATTCATATTCATACGTCATGAAATATTCTTAACACATTGCGGTATTATCATATCTTCACTGAGTGATTAACCTGTCAAAATAGAATCACAACAGCCTTTGAGCTTCCACTAACAATTAGGTAACGTTCTATGAACACAAAACCTAACACCTATCCTTGAGCCATCAAGATCGGATATCCCGATGATGGTGGGTCAAAGTTTAACCATCCATGTTAAGATCATCATCTCACATTGGGGTTATTAATGGTACACTGAACCGGAGTGTTAAAACCAAAGTACCCTTAAACCCCTATCTTCAGCTGACAAGTATAGACCGAACCCTAAGGATTAATTCTTAAACTTGATCAATTAACAAACGAAACCTACTTCACACTCTCATGTTCAATTCTTTAACAAATAATTCAAAATTATTCAACACTTAAATTAAAATTAGGCTTAAGAACTATTCAACCCATTCTAGTTCTAAAAGGGTTGTCCACGTGTTTTTTCTGCCAGTAGGTTTATTCTTTATTGGGAAGATAAATCAGATGGAGATAAGTGATGTATACCTGTATCCAGAGAGAGTTCACGGTCCAGGTGAGTAACATAGATCGGATTATTACACGACTGTATTTTTTTGATATCGTAAGGCTTCCTTCCCTTGTAGAGTAGCGATATGGATGTGCGACGTGATTCGGGTCTCTCATACGACTATATCAAAAGGATTCATAATCATCTGGTTGGATGTTGTTTTGGGGTATGATCGGAAGTAAGGTTAGAAGTTGGGCTTTGGTCAAAATCTTTAGTGGGTGATTGTTGAGGTGAAGAGCTGGAACAAAATGAAAGAAACAATTCAGTACACGTGACACATCGCGAAATGTAAGGAGGTGTTCACGAAATGAAAATTCATGCTGGAATGCGAGATCGAGAGCAAGATCGCGAGAAAACCAACAAGGTTTTAGGATCGCTGGAGGAGAATACCTCACGTATCTAGTGGGTTCGCTCGGGAAACGGGATATTGAGCATGAACAGTAAGTCAAAAATTTTTGCTTCTTATTTTGTACTTTCCAAGAAATTAAAATTCTAACCTCTTTTAAACCTAAAACTTAAGAGAATAATAAGATTTTCTTTCTGTTGACCGTGGATCAAACAAATAGCAATATCGGATATAACCACATTAAATGCTTTCAGTTCTTTACGTTTCTTGCATTAATTTCTTGCATTAATTTTGTTATTTTCTGTCTATTGTTTGGTGAGTGATAACGTTGTTTTTGTTATCACTCTCGATTTTTGTGGTTTAAATTTTATGATAACGTTATTTTCTGTTTATTTTACATTAATTCGAGTGTTGTGGTTTGTGTAATTCGGGTTGAATCTGTTGGTCAAATTGAAGGTATACAATCATGTATATATGCTATTGTTGATTGATCTGTACAATTTTACATGGTATCAGAGGGATGGCTCTATGCGATTGATTCAATCTTGTATTTCGGACAGTTGATTGAACAGATCTAGGGGTTCGATCGCGTTTTTGAAGAAATTAGGGTTTTCAATTACAACTTGTTCTTCGAGTTGTTCTTGGCTGTTCCAGAGGAATCAAATTTGTCTTCCACTTCAATCACCATCATTCCTCATAAACAGGGAGTGATTTTTGATATCTTTCCTTTCTTCTCTCTTTTACTTCGATTATCTAAGTTGTACTAACCTTTTGTGTAGAAGAGAAGGCTCGAAGAAAGACCTGGAGTGAATTCCTTTAAGAATTCACTTATCTGGATCATTGCATAGTTTGCCTTTTAGGTTTTGTGAATTTTTATTGTTTCGTTAATTTTGTTCATTAATCCTTAGAAACATGGCTAAAGATGATGATGATTCTGGTAGTATTTCTATTCAGATAAGCAAACTAGATTTTGGAGATCATCTCTACCTTCATCCAAGTGATATTAGTAGTACACTTTTAATTAATGTAAAACTAAAAGATACTAAAAAATATTTAGCTTGGGCTTGTGCAATGGAACTAGCTTTACAATCAAAGAATAAAATTGATTTGATAAATAGAACTTTAAAAAGGGCTGGAGGTAATGAAGTTCTTGGAGTCCAGTGGGATTGATGTAATGTTGTTGTTATATCGTGGATTCTTGCATCTGTGATAGAAGAACTTTATAATGGTAAAATATATTCAAAAATTGCTTCTGATTTTTTAGAAGTTAAAAGAAACCTATGATAAAGTTGATGGTTATGTGATCTTTAATTTGTTTCAAAAGCAAAATTTATAACGCCCTTAAACTCTTGCTAGAAAATGACAAAAAAAATTTTTTAAAGGCTCACCACCAGTCCCAAGCATAAGCCGGGACGCGGCCGGACTGTGGAGCTGGAATTCAGTTTAGCTCAAAACTTCTGTTACCAAAATACACTAGCAGGCACGGCGCGGCTATGAGACCCGCGGCGCGGCCCTGTGCTGATGCTGATGTTAAATTTTTCTTTGCTTTAAAATGCACTTCAAACATCTAGAAACATTACACATCAACTTCTTCAAAACATACATCGTTAAACTTATCATTTACATAATGACGCACTTTCATACATCCTCATACAAAACACTAAATATCCCTTGGTCGCGCACGACCCGTTATAAAATTTAAACGTGTCTTTTGACCCAAAATACCAAATTTAGCACCTTGTTCCAAAACATGACTTAAACATCTTTTATCTATAATACACTTTTGACCCTTGGAGTTAATAAGCGGCTATCATAAAGGTAGGTTCAATTAAGAGACTTGCATACCAATTGCTAAGTGCCAAATGCTCCTCTAAAACCTTGTCGTCCCATACCTTCTAGATGCATAAGAACCTATCAAGACATTAACAACATAACGAGGTAAGCAATACGCTTAGTGAGTTAATGGTAAATAAATGGCTTAAACTTAAAACATAAACATACGTCTAATCTTAGCACATGACATGGACATAGTCCAAGCTAAACACAATAACATGGATATAAATCCAAGCTTACACATAACATGGACATCGTCCAAGCTTACACTTAACATGGATATAAATCCAAACTTATCATGTGATATGGACATAGACATAAAGTCTAAGCTTTTCACCTTGACATAGACATGAAGTCTAAGCTTTTCACCTTGACATAGACATGAAGTCTAAGCTTTTTACCTAGTGAACTTGATCGACACCCTCTTGCACGGATGCAATCACGGAACATCAAGTCACTCATATCATCATATCTCGTATTCAAAACAACCACGAGTATACTTCCATAGTTAAATTCAAAAACGTAGAATAATTCATAAATATCTCTTTTACATAACTTGTGATCATGGAACTCCATGATCACCCTTAACTCGTCCATATTACCCCCATATAACTCACCTTGATTTAAAGCACTCCCTTGATAGGTTGAAGCTCCTTTTCTTTGACTAGCACCTCTATAGGAGCTAATCTCATTATTTACCCAATCGAGCTAACATAAAGCATTCAAACAAATTAACCTCATAAGCATAAATTTTCACTTTCATTCATTTAACATTTAAGGTTTAATCTTGCTTAACCCCTTTTTCACCACTTCACATGAACAATTATAATATTTAAAATTCTTAAATTTCATTAAATTTAGCTTTGCATTTTCTATTTCAACAACTAGCAAAATAACTTGCAACTTTTCAATATACAATTTCTCCAGTTCAATCAAGACATGTTCTCAAATCATTAACCTCCTTCTAACTTTAGAGGTGAACCTTAAACATTGACATTTCTTGAAAACACCTTTTTGACTTTCACTTCATAGCAACAAACACAAACTAGTAATTTCATCATCTTAAAATAATTCTTTTCAAACAAATGAAGCGACCCGTCCTAATCCATCCGGACGAATACATTACATTTGGTTACATCGCGAGGTACTTGACCTCTATATGATACATTTTACAATCATTGCATTCATTTTTAAAAGACAAACTTTCATTACATCAAAAGTTGACGGCATGCATACCATTTTCTAATATATCCAACTATAAATGACTTAATAATAATCTTGATGAACTCGACGACTCGAATGCAACGTCTTTTGAAATATGTCACGAGTGACTCCAAGTAATATCTCTAATGAGCAAATGCATAGCGGAAGATTTCTTTCATACCTGAGAATAAACATGCTTTAAAGTGTCAACCAAAAGGTTAGTGAGTTCATTAGTTTATCATAATCATTCATTTTCATCATTTTAATAGACCACAAGATTTTCATTTCTATTTCTCATAAATATACGTCTCATGCATAGAGACAAAAATCATTCATATGGTGAACACCTGGTAACCGACCTTAACAAGAAGCATATAGAATATCCCCTATCATTCCGGGACTCCCTTCGAACATGATAAATTCAAATTACTAAAGCATCCGGTACTTTGGATGGGGGCTTGTTGGGCTCAATAGATCTATCTTTTAGATTCGCGTCAATTAGGGTGTCTGTTCCCTAATTCTTAGATTACCAGACTAAAAAGGGGCATATTCGGTTTAATAATCCAGCCATAGAATGTAGTTTCGATTACTTATGTCTACTTCATAAAACATTTATAAAAGTAGCGCATATATTCTCAGTCCCAAAATATATATTGCAAAAGCATTTAAAAGGGGAGTAAATGAAACTCACAATACTGTATTTTGAAGTAAAAATACATATGACGACATTGAACAAGTATAGGGTTGGCCTCGGATTCACGAACCTATATCATTCGTATATTTATTAAAACATATTCTTGTAATCGCACAATTATATATATATTATTATTAATGATATAATTTTTATATTAGTAATTTATATTTTTCATTATTAATCTATATTCATAAAAATATAAATTTTGTTATGTTATATATATATATATATATATATATATATATATATATATATATATATATATATATATATATATATAGATTTCATTTGTTTGTTAAAATAGTAATTATAACAATATTAAAATTATATTAAATATGGTAAATAATAATAATAATAATAATAATACTTAATTTTTATTAATAAATGTAATAATGTTAATAATTCTATTAGTGATAATAATAATGATATTAATGATAATAATATTAATTTTCTGTTAATGATTGTTATGATAATGATTTTAGTAATTACATAATAATATTACTCATGATAATATAAATAATAATACTTATGTTAATATTAACAATTCTATTATTTATAAAAAGATACTAATACTAGTATTTTCGAAAATAATAATAATGTGTATTATTTTCATAATGATAATAATAATAAACATTTTCATCATAATGATAAAAATATTAAAGTTTTAAAATTAATAATAGTATCATAAGTAATACTCATAGTAATAATAATAGATATAATACTTATATTTATGATAATAATAATAAATACAATATGATACTTATAATAATAATTATATTACTAATAATAACAATAACAATAATAATCACAATAATAACAACAATAATAATAATAAACATAATAATAACTAATAATAATTATAATGATAATAATAAATAAATAAATAACTACCTCATAGAAGTAGTCATAGAAGTAGCCCTTTAAAAAAAATGCCCAAGTCCGAGTTTGATCCCGCGACGTCCCGCTAACCCTTATCGTCATCCCTATGGTCCATCGTCATCATCATCTATATTCCTCATCAATATATCATCATCATCTCAACGATCATCATAATGATATTCGAACACTATGATTATTATCATCATTCAAATTATTATCCACCCTTTTTAACATCAGTTAAGATCATATTAATAATCTATCTTCATCATCATTTCATGCCATCACCAACTCGTCATCTCTCTGTAACCCTTTCATCTTCATCATCGAAATCACCTCACCTTATCATCGTCATCATCATCAGCGATTATCATCTTAACCTCGTTTATCATCATCATACCATAATCATCATAATCGTTTGTTTCAATTATCATCCATCATCATCACTCATCGTGTAACATCGTCATCATACTCGTTACATACATCACTTGACATCATCTTCCTTATTGCATCATCATCGTTATCCTAATGTTAACATCATCATCTTAACTATCATACACATAAAATCATGAATAATAATCCTAGTAACGTATCATCTTGTTATTACTCCGTATCATCATCATACCAAAGATATATGTCTAATACAAGCCCAAGTAAATTTGCCCACATTACAAGGAGCCCAATTGATTAATTTAAGCGGCCCATGTTGTTAAATTAAGGTCCGCTAGCATGATCATTTTAACCCACCGATGGAAATAATTTCTTAATGTGTGTCGGCCACAAAGGAAACTGAATATGCAATTCAGGTAATCGATTTCTTTTTCTTTTAATAATTAAGTGGGGTTTTCCACTTTGCAATTATCGGCCAAAAGAGAAAAAAAATATAAAAATAACACTCGAGTAAAACAGGTGGATTTCGAAAAGAAAGAAATATATATAGCAAGTGGTGATGGAAGGTTCGACTAAAAAAAATAGGAGGAGATAAGACAGATGGTTAAGGGTGTTTGATCTTGGTTAGCAAGTTGTAATAACGAAGGTGAGTTCATTATTTGAAGAGGGTGTGTGTGTTGGGTTTGTTGACAGAAACAAAGGAGGAAGGAAGAAGTTTGTGTGCAATCTATTTCACTTAGGAGGTGGATGGAGGTTTGTAAAGTGATGGTACTCGTCAACAAGAAGAAATAGGGAAGAGAATGCAAGGGTGGTGCTTGAGCTGTAACAGTCCGTGATTAGTAGGAGCAGTCATGGATGATTTTAGTTGGTAGTTTGATGATTTGAACATCGATTAAAATGGAATTTTTGCAGCTGCAGTAGCAGCAGATTAATTAACAGAAACATGGCAGTGGTCGTGGTTGGAAGTAGTTCATGATGGTGACAAAGTGGAGGTGAAGGTGATGCTATTGACGGTGGTCTTGGTGATTGATGTAGGGTGGTCGTGGGTGTTAGAAGGTGACGCAACGGTGATGGTGGCTCTGATGGTTCAAATGGGTGGCGGATTTCATGCAGGTGGTGAGATTATAGGTTGGTGAGGGTGGTTTTGTTTATGTACAAAGGTGCATATATTTTATGGGGCACTTGGAAGTAAAAGTGATGGTTAATATGCCTCTTTATTAATAACGATTGGTAATGGTAATCGGTAAGGGAAGCTTTGTTATATTCTGACATGTAAATTTATTAGTTGCTAATGCAATTTTAGATGTAAGAATGAGGAAAATTAGTAGCGATAATTAAATGATGATGATGGCCTTTCTATCTCCTATCTATGTAATATAGATGTATATATAAAGTTAGTTTAGCCTGCTGTAGCAACAATTAAAATATCTTTCAGAATTAAACACAGTTACAATATTTAAAGTCCCGTGAGTTTTTGCTTGTTTGAATTCTCAATCCCATAAAGCATAAATATAATATTATATATTTTATCAAATAAAAACATGGAGAATATTTTAGCCATCATGCACTATTTATATGTCGACATGATTTCTAATTATTTAGATTTCATGTTTTCATGGAGTGAAGTTTAAACGTTACGGATAAAAGTCTTCAGAAAAAAAAAATCCCAATTTTTAAATTAAATAAATTTATTTATTTTGGTCATTAAATGTTTGAAACCTGATCAAAAAGGTGCGTCTAATATTTATTTTCAGTTCCAAATAATATGTACGAAGTATTATAATTTAAACTAGAAAGATAAAAAAATATTTCTATCACACCTAAAATCTTCGAAATCAATTTACGATTCAACTTTCATTTTAAATCTTCATAATTTTGTATTAGATCTATATGAACATTAACGAAACGTCAATCGAGTATCACAATTGATTAATAAATGTATTCAATAAACTTTTATATCTATATATATAGAGTTATTTTAATAATAAATTTTATTATATCTTATATTATTTTATTTTACAAAATTAATTCTAATAATTAAATAATATAATATTTCAAATTATATTTCGAATTAATATAAATATATTTATATTTTTAAATATATATGTATCTATTTACAAATAGTTGTTCATGAATTGTCGAGAATAGTCGAAGGGTAATTGCATATATGAAACACTTCAAAATTTTTGAGACTCAACATTACAGACTTTGCTTATCGTATCGAAATCAAATAAAGATTAAGTTTAAATTTGGTTGAAAATTTCCGGGTCGTCACAACAAATTTATCAAAATCTCATATTTACTTTCATTGAGGCACTTCATCAAACACTTAGTGTGCAGAAACTTGTTATGACTACTAGCAATATTAAAATCACCATTTTTCCAAAGTACAGGTACTTGTAGCAAGTTCATACATGAACTTGCATCTAAGCATCATATAAACTCGTTTTTAAGCTTGAACAACACATAATTACAACTTATAAATCAACTACTTCTCATACATCATAACCCATTTGTGATAAATAAACCTAGAAATGCATACCTTAACTTTAGAGTTTAAGAACCCAAATTTCACACAAAGAAGAAGTAATTGAAGATTTCTGATGTGTGCTAGGTGGTGTATAAAATAGTTATATTTTTACAATAAAATACTATTAATTACGATACAATTTTACACAAGTTATTTATTTATTTAAAGAGTGGATATACCTAAACCTTGCTACAACACTTATAGGCAGTGTACCTAATCGTACAGTAGTGTAGTTTTTAGTAAGCCCGGTTCGTCCACAGGGAACTCGCCAAGTTTAACGCTATATTTTTAAAACTATATTTGTAAATAAATATATATATTACAATTATTATTATAAAAGGGGGTTTTTACCGTTTAATGACGGGTTTGTCGATTTTAAAATTTTAGTCGCAGTTAAAACCTAATGTAAAATATTAAAAATAAATATAACTTAATTTAAAGCGTAAAGTAAATAACGATAATGAAATTGCGATAAATAAAAGTGCGATAAAATAAAATTTGTGATAATTAAAAGGTACGATAAATAAAATGACAATAAATTAAAGTGCGATAATTAAAAGTGCAATTAAATATGAAATATATAAATTATGCTTATTTAAACTTTCGTAATCATGATGTTTGACGTGTTAATTTTAGTTTATTACCATGGGTTAATTGTACCTTGTCCTGGATTATTCAATATGTCCGTCTGGTTTTTGTCCATAACAGTCCATCAGTCATAAATATAAAGTGCGAGTGTCCTCGTCAAATTATCCTTATATCCGAAGTCAAATATTCCAACTAATTGGGGACTTAAACTATAATTACACCAAGTGTCCTTGTATATAATTCACCCCTGTTTTAATAAGTCCATTAACTATTAATTCATTCCCGTGTCCGGTTAAATGAACGATTATTAGTACTTATAAATATCCTGCCCATCGTGTCCGATCGAGTGTATATGGTTATTTATAGGTACGTCCAATTGTAAATCTTTATATTAAATTAACAAACTATCATTTAATTAAACAAATATAAAGCCCATTAATAGCCCATAGTCTAATTTCCACAAGTGTCGTTCTTTTGTCCAAACCCCAATTATGGTACAAAGCCCAATTACCCCGTCTTTAGTATTTAGCCCAACATCATGATTACTTCAATTTAAATAAGCATAATAATAATTTAGCTACGATACATTAATTTAAAAAGGTTGAGCATAACTTACAATGATTAAAAATAGCGTAGCGTTACACGGACATAATTTCGACTTACACCCTTACAACATTCGCTAACATACTCTTATTATTAGAATTTAAAATTAAAATTAAATTTAAAATTATAATATAAATATATATATACGTTGAGATAGAAAGAATGAATTAGAAAAAGTGTGTAAAATTCGTGCAGAATTCGATGGCTTTTATAGGCCCACGTTGTACTGTAGAGTTCCGCGAGTGCGGTGGTATCCTTCACAAAAGTACCGCGAGTGCGGATGTCTGGAAACCAGCTCACATATTAGATCCAAAACGTGGGCTGCGTAAAATTATATTATATAATAATATATATAATTAATTATATATTATATTTTATTCTTATGCATAGTTGACTTGTAATTTTTGGTCCGTTGCGTCGCGCACTGAAAGTTGGTTCATGTCTCGGTTCCGGATTTTCGAACGTCCTTGCGTACTATTTAATATCTTGTACTTTGCGTTTTGCGTCTTGTACTCTTGTATTTTTGAGACGTTTCTCATCAATAATTTGAACCACTTTGATTGTACTTTGTACTTTTTAGCTTTTTGGTCGTTTGCATCTTAAAATCGTCAAATCTGTCTTTTGTCTTCACCTTTTATTACATAAACGAATATCACTTGTAAATAGAACAATTGCAACTAAAAGCTTGTCTTTCTTGAGGGATAATGCTATGAAATATATGTTCGTTTTTAGCATTATCAAATATTCCCACACTTGAGCGTTGCTTGTCCTCAAGTAATATATTCTTGAAATACAAATACTAGAATCACTACTTTATTCTTCACACTTTGTACATCAGTGATTTCTATACGGCAGTATAAACAATGATAGTAACGTTGTGGTTTACAGTCCCACATGACTATGAAAATTTAGATCCTTAAGAAAATTGGATCTTTTATGAAAACATTTGATCTTTTGAAAATACAATCTAGCTTTTACCCTAGATAAGTTTTCTGGAATAACCCTTCACCGATGTTTGCAAATTGTTTTTGTGGGTTTGGTGGGTTTCAAATTTGAAAATTTTAGCTCAAAACTTGCGGTTTTGTGTCACCCACTTGCTAACCTTGTATTAGGAAAGCAACACGTCCAGTATACTTGCTCCGTATATTACTTTTCAGTAAACTACATTCCGGTTGTAAAGGAAAGCGTTGAACAAGCAACTGTTAAGGAAATGTCCCATGACATGCTTTTAATTATGGTCTATAACGTGTCGGATGCAATTACTATCCTTTGTAGGAGCAATAGTAAAGCTCACCCTATAGTTTTTTGGTCTGGCACAAGGTCCTGTCTTTGACCATGCTAGGCAACCACCATTCTTACGGTTGACACCCGATTTGGTTCAGGTGACCTAATGAATTCCAGGTGAATTCCTAGGATTTTACGTTCAATGGTAATGAATGCATTAAAAATGGGTTTTCAGAAAACAAATCGGTTTGTAATTTTGATCAAAATATTTTCTCGTTCAAGCTCGAGTTTAGATATCATTGAATTCTATGAGTTTGTAATTCTCAATCTTTAAGGTCAATCTCTAGGATTGAGTAATATCAGGCTTAAAAGCTAATTTTTGATCTTTAAGAAGATTATCTTTTTCTGGGGGTCTGATTCATTAGTCTTATCAAGCTAATTTGCACGACGCCCTCCCTATTTTACGAGATAGATCCTCTCATGGTTAGGATACGTCTGACCACTTGGCGACCCTGTTTGATGCTGAGGTCCGTGGATTTCCAGCTGATTTTCGAGAAAACTTTTCAAGGTTTTTCGTAGACTCTACAACTGGTCTGGACGACAACTTCCTGACCTAAATCAAGAAGCGCGTTTCTTTTTGGGAAGACTTTACTTCTTTTTAATGTTGGAATTGATTCATCATGTAGATCCATCTATTCTTTCAAAGGTATTCCAATAAATTGGGTAAAACTGATTAGTTTAGTCCAAAACAAAAGTATCTTTAATTATTTGTACAAAAATATGTGACATATGTTCTAAATAACTTGGTAAATTTTCCCACACTTGGCTTTTATTTTTCATTCTTTGCCTTTTTATTCTCCTCTATTCCATTCTTAAATGAATTCTAACATTTTGGGTTGTTTCTCAATTTATGTCATTTCCAAGGTAACAATAATTTCGGTGTTAACACCTAGTTTTATCGTTCATAAATATGTATAAACATGATTTTGAATTCATTTAATTGAAAATTTTGAAAATTTTTACTAGAATTGGGTAGTCAGTATATAAGACTAGGGCTGTTCTTTATTATCAGAGAGCACTAGATTCTAATACAACTACTGCGTTACTAGTATTTCTAATGGTAACCAAGTATATAAGTCTAAAAATTTTAAAAATCCGAAAGAATTTAACCTCTTTCCACACTTAAGATCTTGCAATGCCCTCATTTGCAAGAAATCGGTACAATTTAAATTATTGAGGGTCATTAGCGTAGAAAAATGATTAAATTTTACCAAAGTTTCCAAACATATTGGCGTTTTTTTTAACCTTTAATAATAAAACAATTTATGGAGTAATTTAAAATTTTATTTTCCTTTTTATTTAGGACGAGGTTGTTTCGGTACGTTGACCTAGTCCATCCCTCGACAAAATTTTAAAATTTCGTCATTTTAAAGCGTTGTTTTAAAAGCAAAGATTTTTGAATTTTTTTTTTAATGTTTTTGGCATACTTTAATTTAATAAGATTAAAAATAATGATAATAAAAGTTCTCGTCCCTCCCTTGGGTAGAGCAATTTCAGTTCAACAACCTAGTTTTCAACTCACGACGAATTTTAAAAATCAAATTTTTAACTTAGTGAAATAAAGTAAATTTTTGTTTTTAAAATTCACACCAAACTTAAATTTGAAATGCATAAAATTAAAAATTCATATTATTAATACAAACTTTATATTAAAAATTTTGTTTTTAAACATACAAACTTATTTTAAAAATATTAATTTTTCAAATATTTACAAACTTAAATATATTGATTTTAAAAAGTTTATAATAATAATTTAATATTAATTTAAAAAAAATAAAAATAAAAAATCTTTTTGGTCTTTTATCCCACTTTAATCAATCAAATATTATCAAAAATATACGCCTCTCTTTTCGGTAAAGTAATTTCGGTTTCATAACCTAGTTTTACTCATGACGAATTTTTGAAATATTTTGGGTTGATTGATTAAAGATATTTATACCTTATGAATAAACGGTAAATTTCGCAGTGATGTAATAAATTTTTGTATGATATCAATAATTTCGGTCGCAAAACCTAATTTTATTGAGTATCAATTTAATACTTTATAGCGAACGATTCAGCGTTTATTATCAAAAGGTTAAAAGCAATAAAAATAAAAACTGTACATACTTACCTGTGAGAAAGAATTCTCAGAGACCTGCTTTAGCCGAGTCATAGGAGAGTCGTGTGATTTGGTTCTCCATAGCTACGTAAGCATAACCTCGAATCTTCAATATCTTTTCTTCTAAACATATGAACGGTCCTTTTCTGCATAAAGTAACAAATTCGGTATTTGAATATGTTTGATTATTTGAACATTTACCTTCGTGTGACCATTTTCCGCATTTGTGACATCTTTCAAGGTGTCGTACTCTTCTTTTCGCTACGGATTTGGATTTTCCTTTACCAAAATGTAACTTATTATGATCGTTTCTGAGTTCTTTTCTTACTTCATCCAATTTGACTCTTATTACTGATACCAGGTCACTCGGGAGTGTGTCATTATTACGTTTTGTGATTAAAGCATGTAGCATTAGACCATGGTTTAGATCAAAGGAATTCTCCATTTCGTAAAATCTAAAAAAAAATAAAAATTCAGAATGGGGGGGAGAAGACTCGTTCTTTAGGGTCTGCTAGGGAAAGACCATTCGGATTCCATTCTCAGAAACTACACAAAAACAGAATATCTAACTCTAACAGAAATATATATTTTCCTTAAAAGACTTGATTATCCCCACACTTAGTTAGCTGTGGTGTCGAAATTGTGATTAACTTCATCTTCAACTTCCATTGGATTATCTATGTAATGTTTAACTCTGTGACCATTAACCTTAAATTCAATTCCATTTGAATTTATTAATTCTACTGTTCTGTACGGGAAAACTCTTTTGACTATGAATGGTCCAGACCATCTTGATTTCAATTTTCCAGGAAATAGCTTGAATCGTGAATTGAAAAGAAGAACTCTGTCTCCTTCTTTAAATTCTTTTGAACTTCTGATTCTTTTATCATGCCATTTCTTCGTTCTTTCTTTATAGATTAACGAATTTTGATATGCTTCATGTCATAATTCTTCTAATTCGTTTAGTTGGCTCAACCGTAGACGTCCGGCTTCATGTAAATCAAGATTACATGTCTTCAATGAAATGTCCCGTTCTTATTGATTAAAAACGTTCCATATTAATTGATTTCGTTGCGAGGTTTTGACCTCTATATGAGACGTTTTTGAAAGACTGCATTCATTTTAAAACAAACCATAACCTTTATTTCATCAATAAAGGTTTAAAAAGCTTTACGTAGATTATCAAATAATGATAATCTAAAATATCCTGTTTACACACGACCATTACATAATGGTTTACAATACAAATATGTTACAACAAAATAAGTTTCTTGAATGTAGTTTTTACACAATATCATACAAGCATGGACTCCAAATCTCGTCCTTATTTAAGTATGCGACAGCGGAAGCTCTTAATAATCACCTGAGAATAAACATGCTTAAAACGTCAACAAAAATGTTGGTGAGTTATAGGTTTAACCTATATATATCAAATCGTAACAATAGACCACAAGATTTCATATTTCAATACACATCCCATACATAGAGATAAAAATCATTCATATGGTGAACACCTGGTAACCGACAATAACAAGATGCATATATAAGAATATCCCCATCATTCCGGGACACCCTTCGGATATGATATAAATTTCGAAGTACTAAAGCATCCGGTACTTTGGATGAGGTTTGTTAGGCCCAATAGATCTATCTTTAGGATTCGCGTCAATTAGGGTGTCTGTTCCCTAATTCTTAGATTACCAGACTTAATAAAAAGGGGCATATTCGATTTCGATAATTCAACCATAGAATGTAGTTTCACGTACTTGTGTCTATTTTGTAAATCATTTATAAAACCTGCATGTATTCTCATCCCAAAAATATTAGATTTTAAAAGTGGGACTATAACTCACTTTCACAGATTTTTACTTCGTCGGGAAGTAAGACTTGGCCACTGGTTGATTCACGAACCTATAACAATATATACATATATATCAAAGTATGTTCAAAATATATTTACAACACTTTTAATATATTTTGATGTTTTAAGTTTATTAAGTCAGATGTCCTCGTTAGTAACCTATAACTAGTTGTCCACAGTTAGATATACATAAATAAATCGATAAATATTATCTTGAATCAATCCACGACCCAGTGTATACGTATCTCAGTATTGATCACAACTCAAACTATACATATTTTGGAATCAACCTCAACCCTGTATAGCTAACTCCAACATTCACATATAGAGTGTCTATGGTTGTTCCGAAATATATATAGATGTGTCGACATGATAGGTCGAAACATTGTATACGTGTCTATGGTATCTCAAGATTACATAATATATAATACAAGTTGATTAAGTTATGGTTGGAATATATTTGTTACCAATTTTCACGTAGCTAAAATGAGAAAAATTATCCAATCTTGTTTTACCCATAACTTCTTCATTTTAAATCCGTTTTGAGTGAATCAAATTGCTATGGTTTCATATTGAACTATATTTTATGAATCTAAATAGAAAAAGTATAAGTTTAGAGTCGGAAAAATAAGTTACAAGTCATTTTTGTAAAGGTAGTCATTTCAGTCGAAAGAACGACGTCTAGATGACCATTTTAGAAAACATACTTCCACTTTGAGTTTAACCATAATTTTTGGATATAGTTTCATGTTCATAATAAAAATCATTTTCTCAGAATAACAACTTTTAAATCAAAGTTTATCATAGTTTTTAATTAACTAACCCAAAACAGCCCGCGGTGTTACTACGACGGCGTAAATCCGGTTTTACGGTGTTTTTCGTGTTTCCAGGTTTTAAATCATTAAGTTAGCATATCATATAGATATAGAACATGTGTTTAGTTTATTTTAAAAGTCAAGTTAGAAGGATTAACTTTTGTTTGCGAACAAGTTTAGAATTAACTAAACTATGTTCTAGTGATTACAAGTTTAAACCTTCGAATAAGATAGCTTTATATGTATGAATTGAATGATGTTATGAACATCATTACTACCTTAAGTTCCTTGGATAAACCTACTGGAAAAGAGAAAAATGGATCTAGCTTCAATGGATCCTTGGATGGTTCGAAGTTCTTGAAGCAGAATCATGACACGAAAACAAGTTCAAGTAAGATCATCACTTAAAATAAGATTGTTATAGTTATAGAAGTTGAACCAAAGTTTGAATATGATTATTACCTTGTATTAGAATGATAACCTACTGTAAGAAACAAAGATTTCTTGAGGTTGGATGATCACCTTACAAGATTGGAAGTGAGCTAGCAAACTTGAAAGTATTCTTGATTTTATGAAACTAGAACTTTTGGAATTTATGAAGAACACTTAGAACTTGAAGATAGAACTTGAGAGAGATCAATTAGATGAAGAAAATTGAAGAATGAAAGTGTTTGTAGGTGTTTTTGGTCGTTGGTGTATGGATTAGATATAAAGGATATGTTATTTTGTTTTCATGTAAATAAGTCATGAATGATTACTCATATTTTTGTAATTTTATGAGATATTTCATGCTAGTTGCCAAATGATGGTTCCCACATGTGTTAGGTGACTCACATGGGCTGCTAAGAGCTGATCATTGGAGTGTATATACCAATAGTACATACATCTAAAAGCTGTGTATTGTACGAGTACGAATACGGGTGCATACGAGTAGAATTGTTGATGAAACTGAACGAGGATGTAATTGTAAGCATTTTTGTTAAGTAGAAGTATTTTGATAAGTGTATTGAAGTCTTTCAAAAGTGTATAAATACATATTAAAACACTACATGTATATACATTTTAACTGAGTCGTTAAGTCATCGTTAGTCGTTACATGTAAGTGTTGTTTTGAAACCTTTAGGTTAACGATCTTGTTAAATGTTGTTAACCCAATGTTTATAATATCAAATGAGATTTTAAATTATTATATTATCATGATATTATCATGTATGAATATCTCTTAATATGATATATATACATTAAATGTCTTTACAATGATAATCGTTACATATATGTCTCGTTTAAAAATCATTAAGTTAGTAGTCTTGTTTTTACATATGTAGTTCATTGTTAATATACTTTATGATATGTTTTCTTATCATAGTATCATGTTAACTATATATATATATCCATATATATGTCATCATATAGTTTTTACAAGTTTTAACGTTCGTAAATCACCGATCAACTTGGGTGGTCAATTGTCTATATGAAACATATTTCAATTAATCAAGTCTTAACAAGTTTGATTGCTTAACATGTTGGAAACATTTAATCATGTAAATATCAATCTCAATTAATATATATAAACATGGAAAAGTTCGGGTCACTACAGTACCTACCCGTTAAATAAATTTCGTGCCGAAATTTTAAGCTGTTGAAGGTGTTGACGAATCTTCTGGAAATAGATGCGGGTATTTCTTCTTCATCTGATCTTCACGCTCCCAGGTGAACTCGGGTCCTCTACGAGCATTCCATTGAACCTTAACAATTGGTATCTTGTTTTGCTTAAGTCTTTTAACCTCACGATCCATTATTTCGACGGGTTCTTCGATGAATTAAAGTTTTTCGTTGATTTGGATTTCATCTAACGGAATAGTGAGATCTTCTTTAGCAAAACATTTCTTTAAATTCGAGACGCGGAAAGTGTTATGTACAGCCGCGAGTTGTTGAGGTAACTCTAGTCGGTAAGCTACTGGTCCGACACGATCAATAATCTTGAATGGTCCAATATACCTTGGATTTAATTTCCCTCGTTTACCAAATCGAACAACGCCTTTCCAAGGTGCAACTTTAAGCATGACCATCTCTCCAATTTCAAATTCTATATCTTTTCTTTTAATGTCAGCGTAGCTCTTTTGTCGACTTTGGGCGGTTTTCAACCGTTGTTGAATTTGGATGATCTTCTCGGTAGTTTCTTGTATAATCTCCGGACCCGTAATCTGTCTATCCCCCACTTCACTCCAACAAATCGGAGACCTGCACTTTCTACCATAAAGTGCTTCAAATGGCGCCATCTCAATGCTTGAATGGTAGCTGTTGTTGTAGGAAAATTCTGCTAATGGTAGATGTCGATCCCAACTGTTTCCGAAATCAATAACACATGCTCGTAGCATGTCTTCAAGCGTTTGTATCCTCCTTTCGCTCTGCCCATCAGTTTGTGGATGATAGGCAGTACTCATGTCTAGACGAGTTCCTAATGCTTGCTGTAATGTTTGCCAGAATCTTGAAATAAATCTGCCATCCCTATCAGAGATAATAGAGATTGGTATTCCATGTCTGGAGACGACTTCCTTCAAATACAGTCGTGCTAACTTCTCCATCTTGTCATCTTCTCTTATTGGTAGGAAGTGTGCTGATTTGGTGAGACGATCAACTATTACCCAAATAGTATCAAAACCACTTGCAGTCCTTGGCAATTTAGTGATGAAATCCATGGTAATGTTTTCCCATTTCCATTCCGGGATTTCGGGTTGTTGAAGTAGACCTGATGGTTTCTGATGCTCAGCTTTGACCTTAGAACATGTCAAACATTCTCCTACGTATTTAGCAACATCGGCTTTCATACCCGGCCACCAAAAATGTTTCTTGAGATCCTTGTACATCTTCCCCGTTCTAGGATGTATTGAGTATCTGGTTTTATGAGCTTCTCTAAGTACCATTTCTCTCATATCTCCAAATTTTGGTACCCAAATCCTTTCAGCCCTATACCGGGTTCCGTCTTCCCGAATATTAAGATGCTTCTCCGATCCTTTGGGTATTTCATCCTTTAAATTTCCCTCTTTTAAAACTCCTTGTTGCGCCTCCTTTATTTGAGTAGTAATGTTATTATGAACCATTATATTCATAGATTTTACTCGAATGGGTTCTCTGTCCTTCCTGCTCAAGGCATCGGCTACCACATTTGCCTTCCCCGGGTGGTAACGAATCTCAAAGTCGTAATCATTCAATAATTCAATCCACCTACGCTGCCTCATATTCAGTTGTTTCTGATTAAATATGTGTTGAAGACTTTTGTGGTCAGTATATATAATACTTTTGACCCCATATAAGTAGTGCCTCCAAGTCTTTAATGCAAAAACAACCGCGCCTAATTCCAAATCATGCGTCGTATAATTTTGTTCGTGAATCTTCAATTGTCTAGACGCATAAGCAATCACCTTCGTTCGTTGCATTAATACACAACCGAGACCTTGCTTTGATGCGTCACAATAAATCACAAAATCATCATTCCCTTCAGGCAATGACAATATAGGTGCCGTAGTTAGCTTTTTCTTCAATAACTGAAACGCTTTCTCTTGTTCATCATTCCATTCAAATTTCTTCCCTTTATGCGTTAATGCAGTCAAGGGTTTTGCTATTCTGGAAAAGTCTTGGATGAACCTTCTGTAGTAACCAGCTAGTCCTAAAAACTGGCGTATGTGTTTCGGAGTTTTCGGGGTTTCCCACTTTTCAACAGTTTCTATCTTTACCGGATCCACCTTAATACCTTCTTTGTTCACTATGTGACCGAGGAATTGAACTTCTTCCAACCAAAATGCACACTTTGAAAACTTAGCGTACAATTCTTCCTTCCTCAATACTTCTAACACCTTTCTCAAATGTTCACCGTGTTCTTGGTCATTCTTTGAGTAAATAAGTATGTCATCAATGAAAACAATGACAAACTTGTCAAGGTATGGTCCACACACTCGGTTCATAAGGTCCATGAACACAGTTGGTGCATTAGTTAAACCAAACGGCATGACCATAAACTCGTAATGACCGTAACGTGTTCTGAAAGCAGTCTTTGGAATATCATCTTCTTTCACCCGCATTTGATGATACCCGGAACGTAAGTCAATCTTTGAATAAACAGACGAGCCTTGTAGTTGATCAAATAAGTCGTCGATTCTCGGTAGTGGGTAGCGGTTCTTGATGGTAAGTTTGTTCAACTCTCGGTAGTCGATACACAACTTGAATGTACCATCTTTCTTCTTGACAAACAAAACAGGAGCTCCCCACGGTGATGTGCTTGGTCGAATGAAACCACGCTCTAAAAGTTCTTGTAATTGGCTTTGCAGTTCTTTCATCTCGCTGGGTGAGAGTCTGTAAGGAGCACGAGCTATTGGTGCAGCTCCTGGTACAAGATCTATTTGAAATTCAACGGATCGATGTGGGGGTAATCCCGGTAATTCTTTCGGAAATACATCGGGAAATTCTTTTGCAATGGGAACATCATTGATGCTCTTTTCTTCAGTTTGTACTTTCTCGACGTGTGCTAGAACAGCATAGCAACCTTTTCTTATTAGTTTTTGTGCCTTCAAATTACTAATAAGATGTAGCTTCGTGTTGCCCTTTTCTCCGTACACCATTAAGGGTTTTCCTTTTTCTCGTATAATGTGAATTGCATTTTTGTAACAAACGATCTCCGCTTTCACTTCTTTCAACCAGTCCATACCGATTATCACATCAAAACTCCCTAACTCTACTGGTATCAAATCAATCTTAAATGTTTCGCTAACCAGTTTAATTTCTCGATTCCGACATATATTATCTGTTGAAATTAATTTACCATTTGCTAATTCGAGTAAAAATTTACTATCCAAAGGCGTCAATGGACAACTTAATTTAGCACAAAAATCTCTACTCATATAGCTTCTATCCGCACCCGAATCAAATAAAACGTAAGCAGATTTATTGTCAATAAGAAACGTACCCGTAACAAGCTCCGGGTCTTCCTGTGCCTCTACCGCATTAATATTGAAAACTCTTCCACGGCCTTGTCCATTCGTGTTCTCCTGGTTCGGGCAATTTCTAATAATGTGGCCTGGTTTTCCACATTTATAACAAACTACATTGGCATAACTTGCTCCGACACTACTTGCTCCGCCATTACTCGTTCCGACACCATTTGTTCCTTTCGTTCTATTAACCCCTGGTCCATAGACCTCACACTTCGCCGCGCTATGACCATTTCTTTTACACTTGTCGCAAAATTTGGTGCAGAACCCCGAGTGATACTTTTCACACCTTTGGCATAGCTGCTTCTGATTGTTGTTGTTGTTGCGGTTATTATTGTTGTTGGGATGATTGTTATAGTTGTTGTTGTTGTTGTTGTTGTTGTTGTTGTTGTTGTTGTTGTTGTTGGGCCATTTGTTGTAGTTGCAATTGATGTTACGATTGTTGGGATAATTGTTGCGATTGCTGTTGTTGTTGTATTGGTGATTCTTATCACCATTTTCCTCCCACTTTCTTTTGACTTGCTTCACATTGGCCTCTTCAGCAGTCTGTTCTTTAATTCTTTCTTCAATCTGGTTCACTAGTTTGTGAGCCATTCTACATGCCTGTTGTATGGAGGCGGGCTCGTGTGAACTTATATCTTCTTGGATTCTTTCCGGTAATCCTTTCACAAACGCGTCGATCTTCTCTTCCTCATCTTCGAATGCTCCCGGACACAATAGGCACAATTCTGTGAATCGTCTTTCATACATGGTAATATCAAATCCTTGGGTTCGTAACCCTCTAAGTTCTGTCTTGAGCTTATTGACCTCGGTTCTGGGACGGTACTTCTCGTTCATCAAGTGCTTGAATGCTGACCACGGTAGTGCGTACGCATCGTCTTGTCCCACTTGCTCTAGATAGGTATTCCACCATGTTAACGCAGAACCTGTGAAGGTATGCGTAGCGTACTTCACTTTGTCCTCTTCAGTACACTTACTTATGGCAAACACCGATTCGACCTTCTCGGTCCACCGTTTCAATCCGATCGGTCCTTCGGTTCCATCAAATTCCAAAGGTTTGCAGGCAGTGAATTCTTTGTAGGTGCATCCTACACGATTTCCTGTACTGCTAGATCCAAGGTTATTGTTGGTATGTAGCGCAGCCTGTACTGCGGCTATGTTTGAAGCTAGAAAAGTACGGAATTCCTCTTCATTCATATTCACTGTGTGTCGAGTAGTCGGTGCCATTTCCTTCAAAATAGTCAAATGGAACAAGTTAATCATACAGAATATTAAGAGTAGTTAATAGTATTTTGTAGCATAATATTAACTCATTTATAAAAGCTTTTTCTTCATATTAGCGTTTTATAAGTTTAAATTCGGGTAGTACCTACCCGTTAAGTTCATACTTAGTAGCTAATATACAATTCAACTACTACAATTCTATATGAAAAACTGATTATAATAATATTTCGCGTTCAAACTTTTATACAATATTTTACAAACTTACAATACCGCTTATTTTACATAAAGCATGAAATATAGCACACAATAACTTTGATACAAGATAGTTGTGAAGATAATTCTAGCTAGTACACAAGTCGTTCAGCAAAGGCAATAAAGACACGTAATTCATACGTCCAGAAACAAGTCATGCATTCTGGTTTTACTAGGACTACTTCCCATCCTTGGTCTTGTGCAACATAACCGTTATGGCCGTTGATAAGACAGCGTGTTGTAACGTCGTCAAAGGGACGAGGGTTACGTAATGTCCAACAGTCCCGTAACAATCTAAAAACCTCATTTCTTACCCCAATTACCGACTCCGTCACTTGTGGAAACGTTTTGTTTAATAGTTGTAGCCCGATGTTCTTGTTCTCACTTTGGTGAGAAGCGAACATTACTAATCCGTAAGCATAACATGCTTCTTTATGTTGCATGTTAGCCGCTTTTTCTAAATCACGAAGTCCAATATTCGGATATATTGAGTCAAAATAATTTCTTAACCCGTTCCGTAAAATAGCATTTGGGTTCCCCGCAATATATGCGTCAAAGTAAACACATCGTAACTTATGGGTTTCCCAATGTGATATCCCCCATCTTTCAAACGAAAGTCTCTTATAAACCAAGACATTCTTGGAACGTTCTTCGAATGTCTTACAAACTGATCTCGCCTTAAATAGTTGTGCCGAGGAATTCTGACCGACTCTAGACAAGATTTCATCAATCATGTCTCCGGGTAGGTCTCTTAAAATATTGGGTTGTCTATCCATTTTGTGTTTTTAAACTGTAAAATAGACAAGAGTTAGATTCATAAAAAAAATACTTATTAATACAAGCAATTTTTACATATGTCATAAAGCATAAGCACACTATATTACATATATTACACCACACGAATACAACTATCTTATTCCGACTCGCTCTTTTCTTCTTCTTCGGTTTTGGTTCGTTTTTGCCAAGTTTCTAGGGATATATGATGTTCCCCTAATACGAGCCGTAATTTTCCACATTGGTTTAGAAAAACCTGGTGGTTTAGAGGTTCCCGGGTCATTGTTACAACTTAAGGACTTCGGGGGTTGACGATACATATAAAGTTCATCGGGGTTGGAATTAGATTTCTCTATTTTTATGCCCTTTCCCTTATTATTTTCTTTTGCCTTTTTAAATTCAGTTGGGGTAATTTCTATAACATCATCGGAATTCTCGTCGGAATCCGATTCATCGGAGAATTGGTAATCCTCCCAATATTTTGCTTCCTTGGCGGAAACACCATTGACCATAATTAACCTTGGTCGGTTGGTTGAGGATTTTCTTTTACTTAACCGTTTTATTATTTCCCCCACCGGTTCTATTTCTTCATCCGGTTCCGATTCTTCTTCCGGTTCCGACTCTTCTTCCGGTTCCGACTCTTCTTCCGGTTCCTCTTCGGGAACTTGTGAATCAGTCCACGAATCATTCCAATTTACATTTGACTCTTCATTATTATTAGGTGAGTCAATGGTACTTGTTTTAGAGGTAGACATCTATCACATAATATCAAACGCGTTAAGAGATTAATATATCACATAATATTCACATGTTAAAAATATATAGTTTCCAACAAAATTTGTTAAGAAATCATTTTTCAAGTAAACACGGTCGAAGTCCAAACTCACTAATGCATCCTAACAAACTCGATAAGACACACTAATGCAAAATTCTGGTTCTCTAAGACCAACGCTCTGATACCAACTGAAATGTCCCGTTCTTATTGATTAAAAACGTTCCATATTAATTGATTTCGTTGCGAGGTTTTGACCTCTATATGAGACGTTTTTCAAAGACTGCATTCATTTTAAAACAAACCATAACCTTTATTTCATCAATAAAGGTTTAAAAAGCTTTACGTAGATTATCAAATAATGATAATCTAAAATATCCTGTTTACACACGACCATTACATAATGGTTTACAATACAAATATGTTACAACAAAATAAGTTTCTTGAATGCAGTTTTTACACAATATCATACAAGCATGGACTCCAAATCTCGTCCTTATTTAAGTATGCGACAGCGGAAGCTCTTAATAATCACCTGAGAATAAACATGCTTAAAACGTCAACAAAAATGTTGGTGAGTTATAGGTTTCACCTATATATATATCAAATCGTAACAATAGACCACAAGATTTCATATTTCAATACACATCCCATACATAGAGATAAAAATCATTCATATGGTGAACACCTGGTAACCGACAATAACAAGATGCATATATAAGAATATCCCCATCATTCCGGGACACCCTTCGGATATGATATAAATTTCGAAGTACTAAAGCATCCGGAACTTTGGATGGGGTTTGTTAGGCCCAATAGATCTATCTTTAGGATTCGCGTCAATTAGGGTGTCTGTTCCCTAATTCTTAGATTACCAGACTTAATAAAAAGGGGCATATTCGATTTCGATAATTCAACCATAGAATGTAGTTTCACGTACTTGTGTCTATTTTGTAAATCATTTATAAAACCTGCATGTATTCTCATCCCAAAAATATTAGATTTTAAAAGTGGGACTATAACTCACTTTCACAGATTTTTACTTCGTCGGGAAGTAAGACTTGGCCACTGGTTGATTCACGAACCTATAACAATATATACATATATATCAAAGTATGTTCAAAATATATTTACAACACTTTTAATATATTTTGATGTTTTAAGTTTATTAAGTCAGCTGTCCTCGTTAGTAACCTATAACTAGTTGTCCACATTTAGATATACAGAAATAAATCGATAAATATTATCTTGAATCAATCCACGACCCAGTGTATACGTATCTCAGTATTGATCACAAATCAAACTATACATATTTTGGAATCAACCTCAACCCTGTATAGCTAACTCCAACATTCACATATAGAGTGTCTATGGTTGTTCCGAAATATATATAGATGTGTCGACATGATAGGTCGAAACATTGTATACGTGTCTATGGTATCTCAAGATTACATAATATATAATACAAGTTGATTAAGTTATGGTTGGAATATATTTGTTACCAATTTTCACGTAGCTAAAATGAGAAAAATTATCCAATCTTGTTTTACCCATAACTTCTTCATTTTAAATCCGTTTTGAGTGAATCAAATTGCTATGGTTTCATATTGAACTCTATTTTATGAATCTAAACAGAAAAAGTATAAGTTTATAGTCGTAAAAATAAGTTACAAGTCATTTTTGTAAAGGTAGTCATTTTAGTCGAAAGAACGACGTCTAGATGACCATTTTAGAAAACATACTTCCACTTTGAGTTTAACCATAATTTTTGGATATAGTTTCATGTTCATAATAAAAATCATTTTCTCAGAATAACAACTTTTAAATCAAAGTTTATCATAGTTTTTAATTAACTAACCCAAAACAGCCCGCGGTGTTACTACGACGGCGTAAATCCGGTTTTACGGTGTTTTTCGTGTTTCCAGGTTTTAAATCATTAAGTTAGCGTATCATATAGATATAGAACATGTGTTTAGTTTATTTTAAAAGTCAAGTTAGAAGGATTAACTTTTGTTTGCGAACAAGTTTAGAATTAACTAAACTATGTTCTAGTGATTACAAGTTTAAACCTTCGAATAAGATAGCTTTATATGTATGAATCGAATGATGTTATGAACATCATTACTACCTTAAGTTCCTTGGATAAACCTACTGGAAAAGAGAAAAATGGATCTAGCTTCAATGGATCCTTGGATGGCTCGAAGTTCTTGAAGCAGAATCATGACACGAAAACAAGTTCAAGTAAGATCATCACTTAAAATAAGATTGTTATAGTTATAGAAGTTGAACCAAAGTTTGAATATGATTATTACCTTGTATTAGAATGATAACCTACTGTAAGAAACAAAGATTTCTTGAGGTTGGATGATCACCTTACAAGATTGGAAGTGAGCTAGCAAACTTGAAAGTATTCTTGATTTTATGAAACTAGAACTTGTAAAATATATGAAGAACACTTAGAACTTGAAGATAGAACTTGAGAGAGATCAATTAGATGAAGAAAATTGAAGAATGAAAGTGTTTGTAGGTGTTTTTGGTCGTTGGTGTATGGATTAGATATAAAGGATATGTTATTTTGTTTTCATGTAAATAAGTCATGAATGATTACTCATATTTTTGTAATTTTATGAGATATTTCATGCTAGTTGCCAAATGATGGTTCCCACATGTGTTAGGTGACTCACATGGGCTGCTAAGAGCTGATCATTGGAGTGTATATACCAATAGTACATACATCTAAAAGCTGTGTATTGTACGAGTACGAATACGGGTGCATACGAGTAGAATTGTTGATGAAACTGAACGAGGATGTAATTGTAAGCATTTTTGTTAAGTAGAAGTATTTTGATAAGTGTATTGAAGTCTTTCAAAAGTGTATAAATACATATTAAAACACTACATGTATATACATTTTAACTGAGTCGTTAAGTCATCGTTAGTCGTTACATGTAAGTGTTGTTTTGAAACCTTTAGGTTAACGATCTTGTTAAATGTTGTTAACCCAATGTTTATAATATAAAATGAGATTTTAAATTATTATATTATCATGATATTATCATTTATGAATATCTCTTAATATGATATATATACATTAAATGTCTTTACAATGATAATCGTTACATATATGTCTCGTTTAAAAATCATTAAGTTAGTAGTCTTGTTTTTACATATGTAGTTCATTGTTAATATACTTTATGATATGTTTTCTTATCATAGTATCATGTTAACTATATATATATATCCATATATATGTCATCATATAGTTTTTACAAGTTTTAACGTTCGTGAATCACCGATCAACTTGGGTGGTCAATTGTCTATATGAAACATATTTCAATTAATCAAGTCTTAACAAGTTTGATTGCTTAACATGTTGGAAACATTTAATCATGTAAATATCAATCTCAATTAATATATATAAACATGGAAAAGTTCGGGTCACTACATTCAAAGCCCAAAATGCTTTTTGTTAAATTTCTACTGGAAGATGACATGCTTTTTCGTAAACGAGTCTAAAAGGTGTGGTTCAAATTGTAGTTTTGTAGGCTGTTCTAAAAGCCCAGAGTGCATCCTCCAATTTCATGGACCATTCCTTCGGATTTGATCCTACGGTTTTCTCTAGAATACGCTTTAAAGCTCGGTTGGTATTTTCAACTTGTCCACTTGTTTATGGATGATAAGCGGTTGAGATTTTATGAGTTACTCCATATATTTTGAGAACTTTCTCAAGTTGATTGTTACAAAAATGAGTACCCCGATCACTTATTAAAGCTTTCGGTGTTCCAAACCTTGCAAAAAGACGTTTTAAAAAGTTGACTACAACTCGTGCATCGTTAGTTGGGAGAGCTTGTGCTTCCGCCCATTTAGATACATAATCAATGGCAACGAGAATGTAGAGATTATTATGAGATTGTGGAAATGGACCCATAAAGTCAATACCCCAAACGTCAAATACTTCACATACTTGAATGACATTTTGTGGCATTTCATCACGTTGACTTATTTTTCCGGCCCTTTGACAAGCATCACAGGATTTGTAAAGAAGGTGTGCGTCTTTGAAAATTGTAGGCCAATAGAATCCAACATCGTAAACTTTTCTTGCTGTAAGTTGAGGCCCATAATGCCCTCCTGTTGGTCCTGTGTGACAATGGTTTAAGATTTGACTAGCTTCATCTCCGAATACACATCGGCGTATTATTCCATCGGGACAACTTTTAAACAAATGTGGATCTTCCCAGAAATAGTGTTTTATATCACTGAAGAATTTCTTTCGTTTTTGGTACGATAATCCTTTTTCAAGGAATCCACATACTAAGTAGTTTGCATAGTCTGCAAACCATGGAATTTCATTATAATCTATCTTCAATAGATATTCATCAGGAAAGTTGTCTTGTATGGCCGATTCATTTAGAACTGCTAATTCGGGATTTTCAAGACGAGAAAGATGATCAGCGGCGAGCTTTTCTGCTCCCTTTTTATCTCGGATTGCAATATCGAACTCTTGTAAGAGTAAGATCCAACGGATTAATTGTGGCTTGGCATCTTGTTTTGAAAATAGGTATCTAAGAGCAGAATGGTCAGTGTAGACCACTGTTTTTGCTAGAACGAGATATGAACGAAATTTGTCGAAAGCAAAGACAATAGCAAGGAGTTCTTTTTCAGTAGTTGTGTAATTCGTTTGTGCTCCTTGTAATGTCTTACTAGCGTAATAAATAGGTTGAAATCATTTTTCAATCCTTTGTCCTAAAACGGCTCCCATTGCAAAATCACTTGCATCGCACATTAGTTCAAATGGTAGATTCCAATTTGGAGTTATCATGATCGGCGCATTAGTGATTTTTTCTTTAAGAATATTAAAATATTTGATGTATTCATCTGAAAAGATGAATGGAGCATCCTTTTCTAGGAGTTTATTCATAGAAGTGGCAATATTACAAAAATCTTTTATGAAACGTCGGTAAAAACCCGCATGTCCTAGAAAACTCCTAACTCCTCTAACATTGGTGGGATGTGGAAGTTTAGCAATTACATCTACTTTAGCTCTATCCACTTCAATTCCTTCCTTTGAAATTTTATGTCCAAGAACGATGCCTTCTTTAATCATGAAATGGCATTTCTCCCAATTAAGTACTAGATTTGATTGTTCACATCTAATAAGCATTCGTTTTAACTAGACATGATTCAAAAGTATCACCGAAGACTGAAAAGTCATCCATGAAAACTTCCATGCATTCTTCTATCATGTCGTGAAAAATTGCCATCATGCATCTTTGAAAGGTTGCAGGGGCGTTACAAAGTCCAAATGGCATGCGTTTATAAGCAAAAGTACCATAAGGGCATGTGAACGTGGTTTTCCATTGGTCCTCGGGTGCTATTGGAATTTAAAAATATCCGGAAAAACCATTAAGAAAACAATAGTAACTATTTCCGGCTAATCTTTCCAATATTTGATCAATGAAAGGTAAGGGAAAATGATCTTTTCTGGTGGCATCATTTAATTTTCTATAATTAATACAAACACGCCATCCTGTTACAGTCCTAGTAGGAATAAGCTCATTTTTGAAATGTTCCGTTCTTATTGATTAAAAACGTTCCATATTAATTGATTTCGTTGCGAGGTTTTGACCTCTATATGAGACATTTTTCAAAGACTGCATTCATTTTTAAAACAAACCATAACCTTTATTTCATAAATAAAGGTTTAAAAAGCTTTACGTAGATTATCAAATAATGATAATCTAAAATATCCTGTTTACACACGACCATTACATAATGGTTTACAATACAAATATGTTACATCGAAATCAGTTTCTTGAATGCAGTTTTTACACAATATCATACAAACATGGACTCCAAATCTTGTCCTTATTTTAGTATGCAACAGCGGAAGCTCTTAATATTCACCTGAGAATAAACATGCTTTAAACGTCAACAAAAATGTTGGTGAGTTATAGGTTTAACCTATATATATCAAATCGTAACAATAGACCACAAGATTTCATATTTCAATACACATCCCATACATAGAGATAAAAATCATTCATATGGTGAACACCTGGTAACCGACATTAACAAGATGCATATATAAGAATATCCCCATCATTCCGGGACACCCTTCGGATATGATATAAATTTCGAAGTACTAAAGCATCCGGTACTTTGGATGGGGCTTGTTGGGCCCGATAGATCTATCTTTAGGATTCGCGTCAATTAGGGTGTCTGTTCCCTAATTCTTAGATTACCAGACTTAATAAAAAGGGGCATATTCGATTTCGATAATTCAACCATAGAATGTAGTTTCACGTACTTGTGTCTATTTTGTAAATCATTTATAAAACCTGCATGTATTCTCATCCCAAAAATATTAGATTTTAAAAGTGGGACTATAACTCACTTTCACAGATTTTTACTTCGTCGGGAAGTAAGACTTGACCACTGGTTGATTCACGAACCTATAACAATATATACATATATATCAAAGTATGTTCACAATATATTTACAACACTTTTAATATATTTTGATGTTTTAAGTTTATTAAGTCAGCTGTCCTCGTTAGTAACCTACAACTAGTTGTCCACAGTTAGATGTACAGAAATAAATCGATAAATATTATCTTGAATCAATCCACGACCCAGTGTATACGTATCTCAGTATTGATCACAACTCAAACTATATATATTTTGGAATCAACCTCAACCCTGTATAGCTAACTCCAACATTCACATATAGAGTGTCTATGGTTGTTCCGAAATATATATAGATGTGTCGACATGATAGGTCGAAACATTGTATACGTGTCTATGGTATCTCAAGATTACATAATATACAATACAAGTTGATTAAGTTATGGTTGGAGTAGATTTGTTACCAATTTTCACGTAGCTAAAATGAGAAAAATTATCCAATCTTGTTTTACCCATAACTTCTTCATTTTAAATCCGTTTTGAGTGAATCAAATTGCTATGGTTTCATATTGAACTCTATTTTATGAATCTAAACATAAAAGTATAGGTTTATAGTGGGAAAAATAAGTTACAAGTCATTTTTGTAAATGTAGTCATTTCAGTCGAAAGAACGACGTCTAGATGACCATTTTAGAAAACATACTTCCACTTTGAGTTTAACCATAATTTTTGGATATAGTTTCATGTTCATAATAAAAATCATTTTCTCAGAATAACAACTTTTAAATCAAAGTTTATCATAGTTTTTAATTAACTAACCCAAAACAGCCCGCGGTGTTACTACGACGGCGTAAATCCGGTTTTACGGTGTTTTTCGTGTTTCCAGGTTTTAAATCATTAAGTTAGCATATCATATAGATATAGAACATGTGTTTAGTTGATTTTAAAAGTCAAGTTAGAAGGATTAACTTTTGTTTGCGAACAAGTTTAGGATTAACTAAACTATGTTCTAGTGATTACAAGTTTAAACCTTCGAATAAGATAGCTTTATATGTATGAATTGAATGATGTTATGAACATCATTACTACCTTAAGTTCCTTGGATAAACCTACTGGAAAATAGAAAAATGGATCTAGCTTCAACGGATCCTTGGATGGCTCGAAGTTCTTGAAGCAGAATCATGACACGAAAACAAGTTCAAGTAAGATCATCACTTGAAATAAGATTATTATAGTTATAGAAATTGAACCAAAGTTTGAATATGATTATTACCTTGTATTAGAATGATAACCTACTGTAAGAAACAAAGATTTCTTGAGGTTGGATGATCACCTTACAAGATTGGAAGTGAGCTAGCAAACTTGAAAGTATTCTTGATTTTATGTAACTAGAACTTGTAAAATATATGAAGAACACTTAGAACTTGAAGATAGAACTTGAGAGAGATCAATTAGATGAAGAAAATTGAAGAATGAAAGTGTTTGTAGGTGTTTTTGGTCGTTGGTGTATGGATTAGATATAAAGGATATGTAATTTTGTTTTCATGTAAATAAGTCATGAATGATTACTCATATTTTTGTAATTTTATGAGATATTTCATGCTAGTTACCAAATGATGGTTCCCACATGTGTTAGGTGACTCACATGGCTACTAAGAGCTGATCATTGGAGTGTATATACCAATAGTACATACATCTAAAAGCTGTGTATTGTACGAGTACGAATACGGGTGCATACGAGTAGAATTGTTGATGAAACTGAACGAGGATGTAATTGTAAGCATTTTTGTTAAGTAGAAGTATTTTGATAAGTGTCTTGAAGTCTTTCAAAAGTGTATGAATACATATTAAAACACTACATGTATATACATTTTAACTGAGTCGTTAAGTCATCGTTAGTCGTTACATGTAAATGTTGTTTTGAAACCTTTAGGTTAACGATCTTGTTGAATGTTGTTAACCCATTGTTTATTATAACAAATGAGATATTAAATTGTTATATTATCATGATATTATGATATATAATATATCGCAGTATGATGTATATACAGTTAAATGTCGTTACAACGATAATCGTTACATATATGTCTCGTTTCGAAATCATTAAGTTAGTAGTCTTATTTTTACATATGTATTTCATTGTTAATACACTTAATAATATATTTAATTATCATTTAACATAATTAACCAAGTGTATCAATATCTTAATATGATTCATATGTACCTAGTAAGACGTTGTTATAACGATAATCGTTATATATATCGTTTTCGAGTTTCTTAAATTAATAGTCTCATTTTTATGTATATAACTCATTGTTAAAATACCTAATGAGATACATACTTATAATAAAAACATGTTAACTATATATATAACCATATATATGTCATCGTATAGTTTTTACAAGTTTTAACGTTCGTGAATCACCGGTCAACTTGGGTGGTCAATTGTCTATATGAAACATATTTCAATTAATCAAGTCTTAACAAGTTTGATTGCTTAACATGTTGGAAACATTTAATCATGTAAATATCAATCTCAATTAATATATATAAACATGGAAAAGTTCGGGTCACTACAGTACCTACCCGTTAAATAAATTTCGTCCCGAAATTTTAAGCTGTTGAAGGTGTTGACGAATCTTCTGGAAATAGATGCGGGTATTTCTTCTTCATCTGATCTTCACGCTCCCAGGTGAACTCGGGTCCTCTACGAGCATTCCATCGAACCTTAACAATTGGTATCTTGTTTTGCTTAAGTCTTTTAACCTCACGATCCATTATTTCGACGGGTTCTTCGATGAATTGAAGTTTTTCGTTGATTTGGATTTCATCTAACGGAATAGTGAGATCTTCTTTAGCAAAACATTTCTTCAAATTCGAGACGTGGAAAGTGTTATGTACAGCCGCGAGTTGTTGAGGTAACTCAAGTCGGTAAGCTACTGGTCCGACACGATCAATAATCTTGAATGGTCCAATATACCTTGGATTTAATTTCCCTCGTTTACCAAATCGAACAACGCCTTTCCAAGGTGCAACTTTAAGCATGACCATCTCTCCAATTTCAAATTCTATATCTTTTCTTTTAATGTCAGCGTAGCTCTTTTGTCGACTTTGGGCGGTTTTCAACCGTTGTTGAATTTGGATGATCTTCTCGGTAGTTTCTTGTATAATCTCCGGACCCGTAATCTGTCTATCCCCCACTTCACTCCAACAAATCGGAGACCTGCACTTTCTACCATAAAGTGCTTCAAACGGCGCCATCTCAATGCTTGAATGGTAGCTGTTGTTGTAGGAAAATTCTGCTAACGGTAGATGTCGATCCCAACTGTTTCCGAAATCAATAACACATGCTCGTGGCATGTCTTCAAGCGTTTGTATCGTCCTTTCGCTCTGCCCATCAGTTTGTGGATGATAGGCAGTACTCATGTCTAGACGAGTTCCTAATGCTTGCTGTAATGTCTGCTAGAATCTTGAAATAAATCTGCCATCCCTATCAGAGATAATAGAGATTGGTATTCCATGTCTGGAGACGACTTCCTTCAAATACAGTCGTGCTAACTTCTCCATCTTGTCATCTTCTCTTATTGGCAGGAAGTGTGCTGATTTGGTGAGACGATCAACTATTACCCAAATAGTATCAAAACCACTTGCAGTCCTTGGCAATTTAGTGATGAAATCCATGGTAATGTTTTCCCATTTCCATTCTGGGATTTCGGGTTGTTGAAGTAGACCTGATGGTTTCTGATGCTCAGCTTTGACCTTAGAACACGTCAAACATTCTCCTACGTATTTAGCAACATCGGCTTTCATACCCGGCCACCAAAAATGTTTCTTGAGATCCTTGTACATCTTCCCCGTTCCAGGATGTATTGAGTATCTGGTTTTATGAGCTTCTCTAAGTACCATTTCTCTCATATCTCCAAATTTTGGTACCCAAATCCTTTCAGCCCTATACCGGGTTCCGTCTTCCCGAATATTAAGATGCTTCTCCGATCCTTTGGGTATTTCATCCTTTAAATTTCCCTCTTTTAAAACTCCTTGTTGCGCCTCCTTTATTTGAGTAGTAAGGTTATTATGAATCATTATATTCATAGATTTTACTCGAATGGGTTCTCTGTCCTTCCTGCTCAAGGCATCGGCTACCACATTTGCCTTCCCCGGGTGGTAACGAATCTCAAAGTCATAATCATTCAATAATTCAATCCACCTACGCTGCCTCATATTCAGTTGTTTTGTAGCGACCCCGACAAATCGTCAAGTGACGGCGTCGACTACGTGGGTCCCATTACCTGGTCATAAGTCTTTATGACAATGTTTGACCAAAATATGTCGCCCTCATATTCAAATAAAGATTGTTTTCAAAGTTTACAAGAATTGTTCAACCAAAAGTTAAGTTACAAGGTTATAAGTACATTTGAAATCTAGGCGACACGGTTTAAAGTAAAGTCAAAAGACGCTCCAAGTAATGCATGTATACTCGACATCCAATGCAAGTATCAAATAGTGAGCGGAAGCATGTATCACATATCGTGCAAGACCTGAGAAAAACATAGAGAAATCTGTCAACGAAAACGTTGGTGAAATCATAGGTTTAGTAAGTATTAAACGTTGTTTTTGAACCACAAGATTTTGTATTTCCATAACGTAGATTATCCAAATCATTTGCATTCCAAAAGTGTTGTTATACGCGAGCACTCAATTATCAAAACTTAACCAACGTTACCCCATAACACAGTGCTAGAACCCGCACTAAAACACAAAAATATATTTCATCCGCATAACGGTAGCGAACCGTCCGAATGAGGGTTTGTTAAACCCGTATGGCCACACAATATAAGTTCTCGCTTACACCCTGCAAGTGTAACTAATGATAATCGAATTGAGGCATTTTTGTTCTAACTCGCACGTGGAATGTTTGTTTTCACACTTGTGTTCAAAACATAAAAGTAAGTAGTACGAGATGTAACAAAGTATATGTTTTCTCAGCCCACGATTTAAAAGTATAAAAGTTGTTGAAAAGGTGGGACTATGATCTCACCTCGAGTGCACGAGTATAAAGGTACTTCAACAAGTAAACGTGTGCATGAAAGTTGCTTAGCCTTGACCTAAACAAGTAAGTTATATCAATTAACCGGTTACGACACAAGGTCGGGTGAAATGTGTTCAATTAGTCCTATGGCTCAATACGACTCGATTAAATATAGCATGTGAATCACGTTGTCAAGTTTCATACAAGAAACAAGTATAAAAGCATGTTAGAATGATTGTATAAAAGTTTGGTTAAGTTTGACTAAAAGTCAAACTTGGTCAAAGTCAACGAAAAAGTCAACGCGTTCGGGTCGGGTCCCGAACTATTTTTCTATGCTAAATATTCATATACAAGTATATTAGAACAAGTTTCATGTGAATCGGAGGTCCGTAGGTCATCAAACATTTCACGTGAAATGGGACGAGGAGGTCAGAATCTGACCAGGCACATCTGCGCGCCGCGCGGGGATGGGGCGCGCCGCGCCACCATCTGTGCAGGTCTGTTTCTGTTTTTCACAAGTATGCACGAGCTAAAAACCAAATAACCACATTTTATGATCCGTAAACAATTAGAACATGTATCTTATATCATCGGAAAGGTAATTTGACGAGGAAAACACCTAGACACATTTCATCAAGCAATTCAACACTTACAACAACCCAAAACCGCATTAAACGTTCATAATCAAAGTTTCAAGTTCTAAAAACGCATTTCATGATTTGGGCAACCAATTTACATGTATGATATGCCGTTTCGAAGGTAATCAAACACACATTGCAACTAAACACTTATCAACAACAATTCATAGCATTTGATGCACCAAAAGTTCATATAAAGCTTATCAACCCTAATCCAAAATCACCAAAATCACTAATCAAGTTTATGAAGTTTTACAAATCAACCTACACATCAAAACGAAGCTAGTGATACTAGTAACACAATTAAAACATGAACTTTAAAAATCAAACAACATTTAATCTTCTAAAATGCAAGATTAAGCAAACCCATTTCAAATGTTCAACTAGTTACTCAAAACAACAAATCGAGCAAGTAAATCATATATTCATGCTAGACACGAGCCATAGACACTAACTAACACCATTTCAAATCAAAAACACGAATTTAGAGAAATCTAGAGTTTTAGAAATGTTACCCAAAATCGATGAAGTTAGTATCAAATCGTAGAGAATGAAGAGAGGATCACGAAAATGTAATTTGTTTTGTTGTAAGCCTCCTAGATCGAATTTAGATGATGATTTTATGAAGTTGGGGTTTGTGTGTGTGTTCTTGCTAGAGAGAAAGAGAGAGAGAGGGAGATGGTTGAATGGTGGTGATTGGGGTGGACTAGTTGACCTAGTCAACTAGTTTGCCCCGTGTCAATTTTAGTCCCTCGAGTTTAGAAGCGGGTGCGGGATTTAACCGATCGAATATTTTTAAAACGCAAGTTAACGAGAGATGTTATAATTAAATAACGAGAATATTATGAACGTTCGTCAACGGAGTCGACGAATTTAAATACGAAAGATATTATTTAAAAAAAAAAGACGGTGTTAAAATAAATTTAACGGAAAAACGCGGGATGTTACATTATCCACACCTCAAAAGAAATTTCGTCCCAAAATTTAGTTGGAAGTAGTAGTCGATATCTCTTACTCGAGACTTTACGTTGTTCATAATATGAATAAGTGTAGGTACGTCCTTGAGTGTTCTCATGAATTTGGATAGTCAGGGTTTTACGTTGTATTAAAGTTTGGTTTTTACGATCCCCGATTTCAACTGGTTTTCCTATGAAGAGAAGTTTGTCATCGATAGTTGATGTACCTAGCAGGATTGCACGTTCCTGTTCCACAGGACACGTTTCTAAGTTTGTTACACGAAATGTAGGGTAAACGGAAACTTAATTGAGTCTGAAGTTCCAAACGATAGGAAGCGGTTCCAATACGCCCCAAGGTTTCAAAAGGTTCGATATTGCGGATATAGCCTTTCTCGATTTCCCAAATTGGATTACACCTTTCCAAGGTGCGGTTTCTCAATATTACGCGGTTACACACTGGGATTTGTGAGGTTTTCATCTAAGTTTGGTATGACTCTTTTGGGCGACTACGGGTCGTCTCGAGCCCTTCTCGGACTTGGATTATCTCAATTGTTGTTTCTTGGATGAGTTAAGATTCGGTGTTTTGTTTGCCACATGCTTTGGTCCAACGAATAGGGGTATGACATTAGCGGTCATATAGGGTTTCGGAAAGTGCGTGTGAACACACGAGTGGTAACTACTGTTGTAAGAGGGATCTACTAAAAGCGACCATGCAAGTTTGAAACATGTCTTTTGAAGACGTAAATCGTTCGTTTGTTCGGTTCGTCTGTTTGTGGGTGGTACGCGGTACTCATGTCTAAGCGGGTCTTCAAGGTTTCTTGTAAAACTAGAGGCGAAACGAGTAGTTCGATACGGGATATTTGACAAAGATACTCCGTGTTGGAATAGAATCTCTTAAGATATGTTTGAACAAGTCAGTTAGGGTTCGAGAAATGTTCGTTAGGACTATTCACCCTCGTGGCGAATACTAATATAATATGAGGAATTTCTCTATCCATGGAGAAATGTCACAAGGAGTTTCCTTAAACGGAAATGCGAGCGATAAAGATAGGAGTGAAATGAGGACTGAGAATAGGATGAGCTTACATCTCGAGGTTGCCATAACGCGCCTCTAGTTGTCGAAAATTGAAGTCTGGAAGAGAAACAAGATAGTACACGTAGTTGTATAGTTCGGGGTTGAATAATAGTTGGCCGATTATCAGAAACACAAGGACGTTAAGTCAAAGAAGAGTGAAGTATCGTTGGATTGTGTGTTATCTTAAATTCCAGTAATATCAGACAGTAACGGTGAAATAACAGAGGTATGTGTGTGGTACGTGATGACGAGAAAGTTGATCGGATCTACAGTTTAATATTCGAATTCTTCGTGCAAAATAACGAATTTTAGTTACGTTAATTTTGAGTCGAGAGAGTATGCCTTTCGGCGTTCATGTAGAAATATTTCCATGTTTGAGTTCCATCTGTTGCTATACGATTTTAACTAGAAATGTTGGTGTGAAGAATCACGCTCAAGGTTCGAACACGGAGAGGTTTAAAGTTTTCCCTTAGTGAGTTAACGAGTGTAAAAGTCGGGTAACACGAGAAAAGTCAGAAATGAATCTTCGGTGATAACAGGCGAGATCTAAGATTTTACGAATACAAGTCTGAGTTGGGAGAGTTTCCTGATTACATGTGGCTTGATTTCGAGATTGATTGTAATGCCTTGACCATTAACATCATGGTCTAGAAAATTGGACTTCGTTCAACAGAAATTCTCACTCGGAGAATTTGGTATAAAGTTGCTCTTTTCTCAAAAGTTCGAGCGTAAGATGGTGATGTTGTTCGTTTTCCTTCTTTACTTAAATAAGTTAAGATGTCATCTATAAATACGATAACAGATTAGTCTATATGAATTTGCATACGCGGTTCAAGAGGTTTATGGATACGGGCGAGCCCTAAATAAATCAAACGGTACTAAGAGAGTTTTACAACTAACGTTGCGAGTTCGGAAAGTGGCTTAGGAGACATCGTCTCACTTAACCCCCAATTGATGATAACCGGAACGGAGGTCGATTTGGAACATACGGGATTCGTGCAAATAATCATAAGGTCATGGATGCGAGGGAGAGGGTATCGGTTTCCAACCGAAAATTACTCAGTTCACAATAATCTATACAAGATGATGGGGAAACATTTTTTTTTTTTTTTTTTTTTTTTTTTTTTTTACGAATAGGTTCCGAGCTCCCTAGTTCTATAGGTGTCAAGTCAAAAGTCTTAACGTATATCCTCCAATAAAATTTATAGGCACACAATATTTTCCGTCGGTCACTTAAATCGTCTAAGTAGTATCTGGGGGAAAGAGGTGGAATATAAAGAGCACGAGTCAAATCCTTGGTTATAAAACGTCTAACGGTACTCGAATCGAATAAGTATGAAACATACGGTTTGTTGTGAGGAAACATACCCGTGACTAGTCCATCATCGTCTCGGGCATCCTAGGTGTCGATGTCGTAAGTTCAACGGCGCGCGTTGGTTTTTGCTTTATTCTTTGGGCATTCATTCCTAAAATGACCCGATTGGCCGCATTTGTAGCAAATACTCGGCTTTGGTGCGTCGGGCCCCTTTTGAGTGACGGGGGCGGTACTTCCACAATACTTGGCAATATGACCACTACCTTGGCACCGATGGCAAATTAGCTTGCCACATTCACCAAAATGATGCTTGTGGCATTTGTTGCAAAAAGGTCGTGTCCCGGCATAACTTTTCTTGCCGACGGGGGTGAGAGGTTCCTTGGAAAGGTTGTTGTTGTAGTTACTCGATTGGGGGGCTTCCCATTTTCTTTTGTTGTCACCCGACTCATCCTCGGCTTTAGGTGCCGGCACTTCAATCTCGTCTACCGTTTCGATCAATTGACGGGCCATATTCAGGGCCTCTTGGTGATTACTGGGTCTGGATGACATTACTCCTTGTTTGATGCTCTTGGGAAGACCATCCATGTAAAGTTCAACCCTTAGAGGTTCGGGGGTCACGAGGTTTGGGCACATCAAGGATAGCTCAGAAAATCGTTGATTATATGCCTTTAGGTCATTCCCGACCGCTTTTAAAGTTCTTAGTTCGTGTTCGAGCTTACGGGTCTCTTCGCGCGGGAAGTATTCGGTGATCATCTTTTTCTTTAAGTCGGCCCATGAGAGTGTGTGGGCTTCATCGATACCCACCGACAGCACATACGTATTCCACCATGTGAGGGCGATACCGGCAAAAGTGTGGGTGGAATATTTGACTTTGTCTTGGTCCCGACAACCGCTTATGCTAAAAACGGCTTCTGTTTGCTCAAACCATCGGGTGAGCACAACCGGTCCTCCGGTCCCATCGAAGGTGTGAGGTTTGCACCCCATGAAAGTTTTGTAGGAGCAACTCTCGTTTGAATTACCGGCTCCATGGTTGTTGTGGTTGTGGTTGTTATTGATGTCGGAGGAGATACTAGCCATAGCCGCACCTATGGCGGTGGCTATCATGCGTTGAAAAGCTTGTTCGGAAGTTTCATTACGTGGCCCGCGACGGGGAGGCATTGTTCCTTCAAGACACAAGAATATCGTTGATTAGTATTCTCAATAATACTAATCATGATATGGAATGATGATGTAGAGAAAATTTTCCTTGACTCGCCTTAAATTCTTTATGTCATAATGTCGGAATGTCCATATGAATCACCGTAATATAATCCCGGAAATTATATTACCCTGATTCTCATGTGCATTTAACATTACTTCATAAAGTCAAGGTGGCGCGTCAACAAAATTTATCAACGTAAGATCAAGATCGAATACGAGTTAGATATGATAGAAGAGTTCGAGTATAAATGCACAAATAGTCAAGTAATTCCTACTTCTGTCTATATGCCGGTTGTAGTCTAGATTCACCTATGTACCCTATGACTCGGGGTGGACACAAATGAACTCTAAATCCCTACAACCTGGCTCTGATACCACTTGTAGCGACCCCGACAAATCGTCAAGTGACGGCGTCGACTACGTGGGTCCCATTACCTGGTCATAAGTCTTTATGACAATGTTTGACCAAAATATGTCGCCCACATATTCAAATAAAGATTGTTTTCAAAGTTTACAAGAATTGTTCAACCAAAAGTTAAGTTACAAGGTTATAAGTACATTTGAAATCTAGGCGACACGGTTTAAAGTAAAGTCAAAAGACGCTCCAAGTAATGCATGTATACTCGACATCCAATGCAAGTATCAAATAGTGAGCGGAAGCATGTATCACATATCGTGCAAGACCTGAGAAAAACATAGAGAAATCTGTCAACGAAAACGTTGGTGAAATCATAGGTTTAGTAAGTATTAAACGTTGTTTTTGAACCACAAGATTTTGTATTTCCATAACGTAGATTATCCAAATCATTTGCATTCCAAAAGTGTTGTTATACGCGAGCACTCAATTATCAAAACTTAACCAACGTTACCCCATCACACAGTGCTAGAACCCGCACTAAAACACAAAAATATATTTCATCCGCATAACGGTAGCGAACCGTCCGAATGAGGGTTTGTTAAACCCGTATGGCCACACAATATAAGTTCTCGCTTACACCCTGCAAGTGTAACTAATGATAATCGAATTGAGGCATTTTTGTTCTAACTCGCACGTGGAATGTTTGTTTTCACACTTGTGTTCAAAACATAAAAGTAAGTAGTACGAGATGTAACAAAGTATATGTTTTCTCAGCCCACGATTTAAAAGTATAAAAGTTGTTGAAAAGGTGGGACTATGATCTCACCTCGAGTGCACGAGTATAAAGGTACTTCAACAAGTAAACGTGTGCATGAAAGTTGCTTAGCCTTGACCTAAACAAGTAAGTTATATCAATTAACCGGTTACGACACAAGGTCGGGTGAAATGTGTTCAATTAGTCCTATGGCTCAATACGACTCGATTAAATATAGCATGTGAATCACGTTGTCAAGTTTCATACAAGAAACAAGTATAAAAGCATGTTAGAATGATTGTATAAAAGTTTGGTTAAGTTTGACTAAAAGTCAAACTTGGTCAAAGTCAACGAAAAAGTCAACGCGTTCGGGTCGGGTCCCGAACTATTTTTCTATGCTAAATATTCATATACAAGTATATTAGAACAAGTTTCATGTGAATCGGAGGTCCGTAGGTCATCAAACATTTCACGTGAAATGGGACGAGGAGGTCAGAATCTGACCAGGCACATCTGCGCGCCGCGCGGGGATGGGGCTCGCCGCGCCACCATCTGTGCAGGTCTGTTTCTGTTTTTCACAAGTATGCACGAGCTAAAAACCAAATAACCACATTTTATGATCCGTAAACAATTAGAACATGTATCTTATATCATCGGAAAGGTAATTTGACGAGGAAAACACCTAGACACATTTCATCAAGCAATTCAACACTTACAACAACCCAAAACCGCATTAAACATTCATAATCAAAGTTTCAAGTTCTAAAAATGCATTTCATGATTCGGGCAACCAATTTACATGTATGATATGCCGTTTCGAAGGTAATCAAACACACATTGCAACTAAACACTTATCAACAACAATTCATAGCATTTGATGCACCAAAAGTTCATATAAAGCTTATCAACCCTAATCCAAAATCACCAAAATCACTAATCAAGTTTATGAAGTTTTACAAATCAACCTACGCATCAAAACGAAGCTAGTGATACTAGTAACACAATTAAAACATGAACTTTAACAATCAAACAACATTTAATATTCCAAAATGCAAGATTAAGCAAACCCATTTCAAATGTTCAACTAGTTACTCAAAACAACAAATCGAGCAAGTAAATCATATATTCATGCTAGACACGAGCCATAGACACTAACTAACACCATTTCAAATCAAAAACACGAATTTAGAGAAATCTAGAGTTTTAGAAATGTTACCCAAAATCGATGAAGTTAGTATCAAATCGTAGAGAATGAAGAGAGGATCACGAAAATGTAATTTGTTTTGTTGTAAGCCTCCTAGATCGAATTTAGATGATGATTTTATGAAGTTGGGGTTTGTGTGTGTGTTCTTGCTAGAGAGAAAGAGAGAGAGAGGGAGATGGTTGAATGGTGGTGATTGGGGTGGACTAGTTGACCTAGTCAACTAGTTTGCCCCGTGTCAATTTTAGTCCCTCGAGTTTAGAAGCGGGTGCGGGATTTAACCGATCGAATATTTTTAAAACGCAAGTTAACGAGAGATGTTATAATTAAATAACGAGAATATTATGAACGTTCGTCAACGGAGTCGACGAATTTAAATACGAAAGATATTATTTAAAAAAAAAGACGATGTTAAAATAAATTTAACGGAAAAACGCGGGATGTTACATGTTTCTGATTAAATATGTGTTGAAGACTTTTGTGGTCGGTATATATAATACTTTTGACCCCATATAAGTAGTGCCTCCAAGTCTTTAATGCAAAAACAACCGCGCCTAATTCCAAATCATGTGTCGTATAGTTTTGTTCGTGAATCTTCAATTATCTAGACGCATAAGCAATCACCTTCGTTCGTTGCATTAATACACAACCGAGACCTTGCTTTGATGCGTCACAATAAATCACAAAATCATCATTCCCTTCAGGCAATGACAATATAGGTGCCGTAGTTAGCTTTTTCTTCAATAACTGAAACGCTTTCTCTTGTTCATCATTCCATTCAAATTTCTTCCCTTTATGCGTTAATGCAGTCAAGGGTTTTGCTATTCTGGAAAAGTCTTGGATGAACCTTCTGTAGTAACCAGCTAGTCCTAAAAACTGGCGTATGTGTTTTGGAGTTTTTGGGGTTTCCCACTTTTCAACAGTTTCTATCTTTACCGGATCCACCTTAATACCTTCTTTGTTCACTATGTGACCGAGGAATTGAACTTCTTCCAACCAAAATGCACACTTTGAAAACTTAGCGTACAATTCTTCCTTCCTCAATACTTCTAACACCTTTCTCAAATGTTCACCGTGTTCTTGGTCATTCTTTGAGTAAATAAGTATGTCATCAATGAAAACAATGACAAACTTGTCAAGGTATGGTCCACACACTCGGTTCATAAGGTCCATGAACACAGCTGGTGCATTAGTTAAACCAAACGGCATGACCATAAACTCGTAATGACCGTAACGTGTTCTGAAAGCAGTCTTTGGAATATCATCTTCTTTCACCCGCATTTGATGATACCCGGAACGTAAGTCAATCTTTGAATAAACAGACGAGCCTTGTAGTTGATCAAATAAGTCGTCGATTCTCGGTAGTGGGTAGCGGTTCTTGATGGTAAGTTTGTTCAACTCTCGGTAGTCGATACACAACCTGAATGTACCATCTTTCTTCTTGACAAACAAAACAGGAGCTCCCCACGGTGATGTGCTTGGTCGAATGAAACCACGCTCCAAAAGTTCTTGTAATTGGCTTTGCAATTCTTTCATCTCGCTGGGTGCGAGTCTGTAAGGAGCACGAGCTATTGGTGCAGCTCCTGGTACAAGATCTATTTGAAATTCAACGGATCGATGTGGGGGTAATCCCGGTAATTCTTTTGGAAATACATCAGGAAATTCTTTTGCAATGGGAACATCATTGATGCTCTTTTCTTCAGTTTGTACTTTCTCGACGTGTGCTAGAATAGCATAGCAACCTTTTCTTATTAGTTTTTGTGCCTTCAAATTACTAATAAGATGTAGCTTCGTGTTGCCCTTTTCTCCGTACATCATTAAGGGTTTTCCTTTTTCTCGTATAATGCGAATTGCATTTTTGTAACAAACGATCTCTGCTTTCACTTCTTTCAACCAGTCCATACCGATTATCACATCAAAACTCCCTAACTCTACTGGTATCAAATCAATCTTAAATGTTTCGCTAACCAGTTTAATTTCTCGATTCCGACATATATTATCTGCTGAAATTAATTTACCATTTGCTAATTCGAGTAAAAATTTACTATCCAAAGGCGTCAATGGACAACTTAATTTAGCACAAAAATCTCTACTCATATAGCTTCTATCCGCACCCGAATCAAATAAAACGTAAGCAGATTTATTGTCAATAAGAAACGTACCCGTAACAAGCTCCGGGTCTTCCTGTGCCTCTGCCGCATTAATATTGAAAACTCTTCCGCGGCCTTGTCCATTCGTGTTCTCCTGGTTCGGGCAATTTCTAATAATGTGGCCCGGTTTTCCACATTTATAACAAACTACATTGGCATAACTTGCTCCGACACTACTTGCTCCGCCATTACTCGTTCCGACACCATTTGTTCCTTTCGTTCTATTAACCCCTGGTCCGTAGACCTCACACTTCGCCGCGCTATGACCATTTCTTTTACACTTGTTGCAAAATTTGGTGCAGAACCCCGAGTGATACTTTTCACACCTTTGGCATAGCTGCTTCTGATTGTTGTTGTTGTTGCGGTTATTATTGTTGTTGGGATGATTGTTGTAGTTGTTGTTGCTGTTGTTGTTGTTGTTGTTATTGTTGTTGTTGTTGTTGTTGTTGTTAGGCCATTTTTTGTAGTTGCGATTGATGTTGCGATTGTTGGGATAATTGTTGCGATTATTGTTGTAATTGTTGTTGTTGTTGTATTGGTGATTCTTATCACCGTTTTCCTCCCACTTTCTTTTGACTTGCTTCACATTGGCCTCTTCAGCAGTCTGTTCTTTAATTCTTTCTTCAATCTGGTTCACTAGTTTGTGAGCCATTCTACATGCCTGTTGTATAGAGGCGGGCTCGTGTGAACTTATATCTTCTTGGATTCTTTCCGGTAATCCTTTCACAAATGCGTCGATCTTCTCTTCCTCATCTTCGAATGCTCCCGGACACAATAGGCATAATTCTGTGAATCGTCTTTCGTACGTGGTAATATCAAATCCTTGGGTTCGTAACCCTCTAAGTTCTGTCTTGAGCTTATTGACCTCGGTTCTGGGACGGTACTTCTCGTTCATCAAGTGCTTGAATGCTGACCACGGTAGTGCGTACGCATCGTCTTGTCCCACTTGCTCTAGATAGGTATTCCACCATGTTAACGCAGAACCTGTGAAGGTATGCGTAGCGTACTTCACTTTGTCCTCTTCAGTACACTTACTTATGGCAAACACCGATTCGACCTTCTCGGTCCACCGTTTCAATCCGATCGGTCCTTCGGTTCCATCAAATTCCAAAGGTTTGCAGGCAGTGAATTCTTTGTAGGTGCATCCTACACGATTTCCTGTACTGCTAGATCCAAGGTTATTGTTGGTATGTAGCGCAGCCTGTACTGCGGCTATGTTTGAAGCTAGAAAAGTACGGAATTCCTCTTCATTCATATTCACGGTGTGTCGAGTAGTCGGTGCCATTTCCTTCAAAATAGTCAAATGGAACAAGTTAATCATACAGAATATTAAGAGTAGTTAATAGTATTTCGTAGCATAATATGAACTCATTTATAAAAGCTTTTTCTTCATATTAGCGTTTTATAAGTTTAAATTCGGGTAGTAGCTACCCGTTAAGTTCATACTTAGTAGCTAATATACAATTCAACTACTACAATTCTATATGAAAAACTGATTATAATAATATTTCGCGTTCAAACTTTTATACAATATTTTACAAACTTACAATACCGCTTATTTTACATAAAGCATGAAATATAGCACACAATAACTTTGATACAAGATAGTTGTGAAGATAATTCTAGCTAGTACACAAGTCGTTCAGCAAAGGCAATAAAGACACGTAATTCATACGTCCAGAAACAAGTCATGCATTCTGGTTTTACTAGGACTACTTCCCATACTTGGTCTTGTGGAACATAACCATTATGGCCGTTGATAAGACAGCGTGTTGTAATGTCGTCAAAGGGATGAGGGTTACGTAATGTCCAACAGTCCCGTAATAATCTAAAAACCTCATTTCTTACCCCAATTACCGACTCCGTCACTTGTGGAAACGTTTTGTTTAATAGTTGTAGCCCGATGTTCTTGTTCTCACTTTGGTGAGAAGCGAACATTACTAATCCGTAAGCATAACATGCTTCTTTAGGTTGCATGTTAGCCGCTTTTTCTAAATCACGAAGTCCAATATTCGGATATATTGAGTCAAAATAATTTCTTAACCCGTTGCGTAAAATAGCATTTGGGTTCCCCGCAATATATGCGTCAAAGTAAACACATCGTAACTTATGGGTTTCCCAATGTGATATCCCTCATCTTTCAAACGAAAGTCTCTTATAAACCAAGACATTCTTGGAACGTTCTTCGAATGTCTTACAAACTGATCTCGCCTTAAATAGTTGTGCCGAGGAATTCTGGCCGACTCTAGACAAGATTTCATCAATCATGTCTCCGGGTAGGTCTCTTAAAATATTGGGTTATCTATCCATTTTGTGTTTTTAAACTGTAAAATAGACAAGAGTTAGATTCATAAAAAAATACTTATTAATACAAGCAATTTTTACATATATCATAAAGCATAAGAACACTATATTACATATATTACACCACACGAATACAACTATCTTATTCCGACTCGCTCGTTTCTTCTTCTTCGGTTTTGGTTCGTTTTGCCAAGTTTCTAGGGATATATGATGTTCCCCTAATACTAACTGTCGTTTTCCACAACGGTTTAGAAAAACCTGGTGGTTTAGAGGTTCCCGGGTCATTGTTACAACTTAAGGACTTCGGGGTTTGACGATACATATAAAGTTCATCGGGGTTGGAATTAGATTTCTCTATTTTTATGCCCTTTCCCTTATTATTTTCTTTTGCCTTTTTAAATTCAGTTGGGGTAATTTCTATAACATCATCGGAATTCTCGTCGGAATCCGATTCATCGGAGAATTGGTAATCCTCCCAATATTTTGCTTCCTTGGCGGAAACACTATTGACCATAATTAACCTTGGTCGGTTGGTTGAGGATTTTCTTTTACTTAACCGTTTTATTATTTCCCCCACCGGTTCTACTTCTTCATCCGGTTCCGATTCTTCTTCCGGTTCCGATTCTTCTTCCGGTTCCGACTCTTCTTTCGGTTCCTCTTCGGGAACTTGTGAATCAGTCCACGAATCATTCCAATTTACATTTGACTCTTCATTATTATTAGGTGAGTCAATGGGACTTGTTCTAGAGGTAGACATCTATCACATAATATCAAACGCGTTAAGAGATTAATATATCACATAATATTCACATGTTAAAAATATATAGTTTCCAACAAAATTTGTTAAGCAATCATTTTTCAAGTAAACACGGTCGAAGTCCAGACTCACTAATGCATCCTAACAAACTCGATAAGACACACTAATGCAAAATTCTGGTTCTCTAAGACCAACGCTCGGATACCAACTGAAATGTCCCGTTCTTATTGATTAAAAACGTTCCATATTAATTGATTTCGTTGCGAGGTTTTGACCTCTATATGAGACGTTTTTCAAAGACTGCATTCATTTTTAAAACAAACCATAACCTTTATTTCATAAATAAAGGTTTAAAAAGCTTTACGTAGATTATCAAATAATGATAATCTAAAATATCCTGTTTACACACGACCATTACATAATGGTTTACAAAACAAATATGTTACATCGAAATCAGTTTCTTGAATGCAGTTTTTACACAATATCATACAAACATGGACTCCAAATCTTGTCCTTATTTTAGTATGCTACAGCGGAAGCTCTTAATATTCACCTGAGAATAAACATGCTTTAAACGTCAACAAAAATGTTGGTGAGTTATAGGTTTAACCTATATATATCAAATCGTAACAATAGACCACAAGATTTCATATTTCAATACACATCCCATACATAGAGATAAAAATCATTCATATGGTGAACACCTGGTAACCGACATTAACAAGATGCATATATAAGAATATCCCCATCATTCCGGGACACCCTTCGGATATGATATAAATTTTGAAGTACTAAAGCATCCGGTACTTTGGATGGGGCTTGTTGGGCCCGATAGATCTATCTTTAGGATTCGCGTCAATTAGGGTGTCTGTTCCCTAATTCTTAGATTACCAGACTTAATAAAAAGGGGCATATTCGATTTCGATAATTCAACCATAGAATGTAGTTTCACGTACTTGTGTCTATTTTGTAAATCATTTATAAAACCTGCATGTATTCTCATCCCAAAAATATTAGATTTTAAAAGTGGGACTATAACTCACTTTCACAGATTTTTACTTCGTCGGGAAGTAAGACTTGACCACTGGTTGATTCACGAACCTATAACAATATATACATATATATATCAAAGTATGTTCACAATATATTTACAACACTTTTAATATATTTTGATGTTTTAAGTTTATTAAGTCAGCTATCCTCGTTAGTAACCTACAACTAGTTGTCCACAGTTAGATGTACAGAAATAAATCGATAAATATTATCTTGAATCAATCCACGACCCAGTGTATACGTATCTCAGTATTGATCACAACTCAAACTATATATATTTTGGAATCAACCTCAACCCTGTATAGCTAACTCCAACATTCACATATAGAGTGTCTATGGTTGTTCCGAAATATATATAGATGTGTCGACATGATAGGTAGAAACATTGTATACGTGTCTATGGTATCTCAAGATTACATAATATACAATACAAGTTGATTAAGTTATGGTTGGAATAGATTTGTTACCAATTTTCACGTAGCTAAAATGAGAAAAATTATCCAATCTTGTTTTACCCATAACTTCTTCATTTTAAATCCGTTTTGAGTGAATCAAATTGCTATGGTTTCATATTGAACTCTATTTTATGAATCTAAACAGAAAAGTATAGGTTTATAGTCGGAAAAATAAGTTACAAGTCGTTTTTGTAAAGGTAGTCATTTCAGTCGAAAGAACGACGTCTAGATGACCATTTTAGAAAACATACTTCCACTTTGAGTTTAACCATAATTTTTGGATATAGTTTCATGTTCATAATAAAAATCATTTTCTCAGAATAACAACTTTTAAATCAAAGTTTATCATAGTTTTTAATTAACTAACCCAAAACAGCCCGCGGTGTTACTACGACGGCGTAAATCCGATTTTACGGTGTTTTTCGTGTTTCCAGGTTTTATATCATTAAGTTAGCATATCATATAGATATAGAACATGTGTTTAGTTGATTTTAAAAGTCAAGTTAGAAGGATTAACTTTTGTTTGCGAACAAGTTTAGGATTAACTAAACTATGTTCTAGTGATTACAAGTTTAAACCTTCGAATAAGATAGCTTTATATGTATGAATTGAATGATGTTATGAACATCATTACTACCTTAAGTTCCTTGGATAAACCTACTGGAAAAGAGAAAAATGGATCTAGCTTCAACGGATCCTTGGATGGCTCGAAGTTCTTGAAGCAGAATCATGACACGAAAACAAGTTCAAGTAAGATCATCACTTGAAATAAGATTATTATAGTTATAGAAATTGAACCAAAGTTTGAATATGATTATTACCTTGTATTAGAATGATAACCTACTGTAAGAAACAAAGATTTCTTGAGGTTGGATGATCACCTTACAAGATTGGAAGTGAGCTAGCAAACTTGAAAGTATTCTTGATTTTATGTAACTAGAACTTGTAAAATATATGAAGAACACTTAGAACTTGAAGATATAACTTGAGAGAGATCAATTAGATGAAGAAAATTGAAGAATGAAAGTGTTTGTAGGTGTTTTTGGTCATTGGTGTATGGATTAGATATAAATGATATGTAATTTTGTTTTCATGTAAATAAGTCATGAATGATTACTCATATTTTTGTAATTTTATGAGATATTTCATGCTAGTTGCCAAATGATGGTTCCCACATGTGTTAGGTGACTCACATGGGCTGCTAAGAGCTGATCATTGGAGTGTATATACCAATAGTACATACATCTAAAAGCTGTGTATTGTACGAGTACGAATACGGGTGCATACGAGTAGAATTGTTGATGAAACTGAACGAGGATGTAATTGTAAGCATTTTTGTTAAGTAGAAGTATTTTGATAAGTGTCTTGAAGTCTTTCAAAAGTGTATGAATACATATTAAAACACTACATGTATATACATTTTAACTGAGTCGTTAAGTCATCGTTAGTCGTTACATGTAAATGTTGTTTTGAAACCTTTAGGTTAACGATCTTGTTGAATGTTGTTAACCCATTGTTTATTATAACAAATGAGATATTAAATTGTTATATTATCATGATATTATGATATATAATATATCTCAGTATGATGTATATACAGTTAAATGTCGTTACAACGATAATCGTTACATATATGTCTCGTTTCGAAATCATTAAGTTAGTAGTCTTATTTTTACATATGTATTTCATTGTTAATACACTTAATAATATATTTAATTATCATTTAACATAATTAACCAAGTGTATCAATATCTTAATATGATTCATATGTACCTAGTAAGACGTTGTTATAACGATAATCGTTATATATATCGTTTTCGAATTTCTTAAATTAATAGTCTCATTTTTATGTATATAACTCATTGTTAAAATACCTAATGAGATACATACTTATAATAAAAACATGTTAACTATATATATAACCATATATATGTCATCGTATAGTTTTTACAAGTTTTAACGTTCGTGAATCACCGGTCAACTTGGGTGGTCAATTGTCTATATGAAACATATTTCAATTAATCAAGTCTTAACAAGTTTGATTGCTTAACATGTTGGAAACATTTAATCATGTAAATATCAATCTCAATTAATATATATAAACATGGAAAAGTTCGGGTCACTACAATTTTTCTCATTTGTGATGACAGTCATGCCACCCTTCTTAGGTACGCATTGAACTGGGCTTACCCATGGACTATCAGAGATGGGATAAATTAAACCTGCATCTAGAAGTTTAATAATTTCTTTATTAACAACATCTTGCATATTCGGATTTAGTCTTCGTTGGCGTTGCACATACGTTTTATGACCTTCTTCCATAAGGATTTTATGTGTGCAATACGAAGGACTTATTCCTTTAATATCATGAATTTTCCATGCAATAGCTGGTTTATGAGCTTTTAGCACAGAAATGAGTTGAGATTTTTCATTTTCAGTAAGAGAAGACGATATTATTACAGGTAATTTAGATTCACCATGTAAATAAGCATATTCCAAATGGTTTGGAAGTGGCTTTAACTCTAATGTCGGTGGTTCTTCTATAGATGATTTATATCGATATCTGTCTTCTTCTTTTAGCATTTGAATTTCTTCTGTTGTTGGTTCATATCCATTAGCCATAAGTGTAGCTAACATTTCAGTTTCATCAATTGGTTTAGTTCCTTCTCCTAAAGAACATTCTCCCGTTCCTTGTAACTCTGGAAATTCTTCTACCAATTCTGCATGTGAATCTATAGTTTGAATATAATAACATGTATCATCTGAGATTGCGGTTGTTGCATTGCTCTATCTACTGAAAAGGTAACACTCTCGTCCTCTATACTTAGGGTCAGTTTCTTACCGAACACGTCTATTATTGCTTTAGCCGTGTTTAAGAATGGTCTTCCTAATATGAGAGGAACTCGAGAATCTTCTTCCATATCCAGAATAACAAAATCTACTGGAAATACTAAAGTACCAACTTTAACTAGCATGTTCTCCATTATCCCTCTAGGATATTTTACTGATCGATCTGCTAGTTGTATGCTTATTCGTGTTGGTTTCAATTCTCCAAGGTCTAGTTTAGCGTATAGTGAATATGGCATTAAATTTATACCAGCACCTAAGTCTGCCAATGCTTCTATTGAACTAAGACTACCCAGAAAACATGGAATTGTGAAACTTCCTGGATCAGATAATTTTTCTGGTATCTTATTCAACAGTACTGCAGAACAATTAGCATTCATTGTAAAGGCCGAGGGTTCTTCCATTTTCTTTCTATTAATGATTAGATCTTTCAGAAATTTAGCATATCTAGGCATTCTTGAAATCACATCAATGAAAGGAAGATTAACATTTATCTATTTAAACATATCCAAGAATTTGGATTGCTCGGCTTCAAGTCTCTCTTTTCTCATTTTACTTGGGTAAGGAAGTGGTGGTTGGTATGGTTTACCATAAGGTTTTGCCTTAAATGTGTTATCTTCATTAACCTTTTCAACTACCGGTTCTGTTTCCTTATCTTGCTCAGATTGTGGTTCTTGTGGAGTAGGAATAGAGTCATCAGAAATTATAGGCATTTCAGGTGGTTTAAGTGTAATACCACTTCTTGTGGTAATGGCTTTAGCTGTTTCATTCCGGGGGTTAGCATTTGTATCACTAGGTAAACTTCCCGGTTTTCTTTCACCTATTAACCTTGTTAGGTTGCTTACTCCGTGTTCCAGATTTTGAGTAGAAGCTTGTTGATTTCTAAATGCTTAAGCATTTTGTTCATTGGTTTGTTTCTGAGATGTGAAAAACTGAGTTTGAGATTCAACTAGCTTCGACATCATATCTTCTAAATTTAGCTTTTTATCATCGGTTTGTAGTGGTTTGTTTTGAAAAATAGGTCTTTGCTGATTGTAAGTATTATTGGATACTTGTTGGTTGTTGTATGGAACATTTCAGTTATAATTCTGGTTTTGATTGTAGATCGGTCTTGGTGGTGGATAATTATTTCAAGGCCTTTGGTTTATGTATGAAACATTCTCTCTTTGTTCCATTGTTAGTTCAATACTGAGACAATCTTTTGTTAAATGTGGTCCTCCACACTGCTCACAACTAATTCATATTGAGTGAATATCTTTAGTCATCTTTTCCATTCATCTCTCGACAGCATATACCTTTGCAGAAATGGAATCGAAGTCATGGCTAGAATTGGCTCTAGCTGCTTTAGATGATCTAACGATATCTTTTTCTTGGTGCCACTCATGTGAGTGGGAAGTAGTGTTATCAATAATTTTATAAGCGTCAGTTACGGTTTTCTTCATAATGGAACCACCAACTGCTATATCTATATCTTTTCTTTTAGTGATGTCGCATCCTTGGTAGAATATTTGTACTATTTGACAAGTGTCTAAACCATGTTGCGGACATCCTCTTAATAACTTTCCAAATCTTGTCCACGCTTCATATAGAGTTTCATTTGGCTTTTGCGTGAACGTAACAATTTCTCCTTGAAGTCTCATGGATTTAGATGCCGGAAAGAATTGTTTAAGAAATTTTTCAACTAAAACGTCCCATGTATCAATCGCTCATTCAGGTAACGATTCTAACCAATCTTTGGCTTCTCCCTTTAAAGGCCAGGGAAATAATATGAGATATATCTGTTCATCCTCCACTTCTCTTATTTTGAATAAAGTACAGATCCTATTAAAGGTACGAAGATGTTCATTTGGATCTTCCATCGGTGCACCACTAAATTGGCATTGATTAGTCACCATGTGTAGGATTTGTCCTTTGATTTCATAATTTGGCGCATTAATGTCTGGTTGAGTAATTGTGTGACCTTGGCCAGTGCGTTTAGCTCTCATTCGGTCTTCCATACTTAGAGGCTTCAGATTCTCCATGATTGAATTTGTTGAATCTGAATCACTAGAGGATTTTGATTTAATGGGTTGTTCCTCGAAAATCTCTGTTTGAATGATTGGTGGTTCCGGATGAAAGATTAGTGGTTCAGGATCTCTGAATTGTCCCTGAATATCCTCCGGATTCTCAATTGTGAGGTCGGGTTCAAAAAATGGATTATCGAAAATTTGAATTGGAGTACTTGGTCGACTAGATGACGATTCTAAAGAAAAATCAACGGCGACAATATTTGCTAGATGTCTTGATCGAGTTACAGGTGGTGAACGTACAAAAGGTGGTGAACGTTTTGCTCGGTGCATTCACTGAATATCCTATTAGTTAAAAAAATAAAAATTACATAAGTTATCAAATTAATAGACTTTTCTGATTTTGCCCACGTTTCGAATAGCCAATAGATGCAGCAGGTAGCCAGGACCCTTTAAATCGGAAGCCCACAACTCGCCACTAACAAATCCAACTATTACTACGAACCAGAAAATTTTAGATGTCTATCAATTTAACCGCTTAAAATAATTTTTCGCTGAAGTTTAAAAAAATTTTAGAGAAAAAATAGAAAATTCTATGTCCTAAAAACTAGTGCGTCGAGAAATACGAAAGAAAAAGAGCGCGTCCAAAAACGTCAAAAAATAAAAGGTCGAAAAATAATAAAAAGAACGTAGCGCGTCGAAACTTAAAAGTCTAAAAACTAAGAATTAAAAGTTGCGTATAAATGTATTAAAACTTAAAAGGAATTCTATATCTAAAACGGCAATAACTTAAAAAGTACTAAAATCTTAGAATAGCTTCGCAAAATTCTAAAGTACATAAATCTTAGTCTAAAGAAAAAGCACTTAAGGGATTTTACGGCAAAGCCTAAAAATCTAGAAATTAAAATAACTATGGCACAGACTATGACTTAAAACTAAATACGAACGAAAAATACAAATATTACGAATAAACGATTAAAAAGGTACGAAATTTTTAAAAAATAAAACTTAAAGTTGTAAAAATAAAATTTTTATAAAAATATTATTTTTAAATTAATATTTTATAAAAGTATTAATTTTATAAGTAATAAAACTAATTAAAACCTAAAAATACAAATTTAATTAACTAAAACTAATTAATATTTTAATTAAACCCTAATTAATAATAATAATTAATTAAACAACCCTAATTTCGCAATTAAAGCTGCAGTATTTGACCTGTCAGAAACCTCCGCGAGTGCGGATGCCAACTGGCAAAAAGTACCGGGAGTGCGGATACCACAGATTCAGATGAGATGCAGGTCGAATTTTGCAGGCTCAGTTTGTTTTATTAAAAAATTTTTTCTTTTTAATTTTCTGTTTTATAAAATATTTATATAAAATAAATAAAAACTTATAATTTGAAAAATAGAAATAGAATTACTTTATAATTTTATATATTTTAAACAAATTCTTAAAAATATATAGATATTTTTTTTATATTTTTGTATTTTTTAATATTTAAAACGTATTTTTACAAAAATAAACTAAAACTTAATAAAAAAAAATTTTATAGCGTTGCGTTTTCGTCGTTTAACTTTTCCCGGCAGCGGCGCCAAAAATACTTGATGTGTGCAAGGTGGTGTATAAAATAGTTATATTTTTACAACAAAATACTATTAAATACGATACAATTTTACACAAGTTATTTATTTATTTAAAGAGTGGATATACCTAAACCTTACTACAACACTTATAGGCAGTGTACCTAATCGTACAGTAGTGTAGTTTTTAGTAAGTCCGGTTCGTCCACAGGGAACTCGCCAAGTTTAACGCTATATTTTTAAAACTATATTTGTAAATAAATATATATATTACAATTATTATTATAAAATGGGGTTTTTACCGTTTAATGACCGGTTTGTCAATTTTAAAACTTTAGACGCAGTTAAAACCTAATGTAAAATATTAAAAATAAATATAACTTAATTTAAAGCGTAAAGTAAATAACGATAATGAAATTGCGATAAATAAAAGTGCGATAAAATAAAATTTGCGATAATTAAAAGGTACGATAAATAAAATGACAATAAATTAAAGTGCGATAATTAAAAGTGCAATTAAATATGAAATATATAAATTATGCTTATTTAAACTTCCGTAATCATGATGTTTGACGTGTTGATTTTAGTTTATTACCATGGGTTAATTGTACCTTGTCCTGGATTATTCAATATGTCCGTCTAGTTTTTGTCCATAACAGTCCATCAGTCATAAATATAAAGTGCGAGTGTCCTCGTCAAATTATCCTTATATCCGAAGTCAAATATTCTAACTAATTGGGGACTTAAACTATAATTACACCATGTGTCCTTGTATATAATTCACCCCTGTTTTAATAAGTCCATTAACTATTAATTCATTCCCGTGTCCGGTTAAATGAACGATTATTAGTACTTATAAATATCCCGCCCATCGTGTCCGATCGAGTGTATATGGTTATTTATAGGTACGTCCAATTGTAAATCTTTATATTAAATTAACAAACTATCATTTAATTAAACAAATATAAAGCCCATTAATAGCCCATAGTCTAATTTCCACAAGTGTCGTTCTTTTGTCCAAACCCCAATTATGGTACAAAGCCCAATTACCCCGTCTTTAATATTTAGCCCAACATCATGATTACTTCAATTTAAATAAGCATAATAATAACTTAGCTACGAGACATTAATTTAAAAAGGTTGAACATAACTTACAATGATTAAAAATAGCGTAGCGTTACACGGACAGAATTTCGACTTACACCCTTACAACATTCGCTAACATACCCTTATTATTAGAATTTTAAATTAAAATTAAAATTATAATATAAATATATATATATACGTTGAGATAGAGAGAATGAATTAGAAAAAGGTGTGTAAAATTCGTGCAGAATTCGATGGCTTTTATAGGCCCACGTTGTACTGTAGAGTTCTGCGAGTGCGGTGGTATCCTTCACAAAAGTACCGCGAGTGCGGATGTCTGGAAACCAGCTCACATATTAGATCCAAAACGTGGGCTGCGTAAAATTATATTATATAATTAATTATATATTATATTTTATTCTAATGCATAGTTGACTTGTAATTTTTGATCCGTTGCATCGCGCACTGAAAGTTGGTTCATGTCTCGGTTCTGAATTTTTGAACGTCCTTGCGTACTAATTAATATCTTGTACTTTACGTTTTGCGTCTTGTACTCTTGTATTTTTGAGACGTCTCATCAATAATTTGAACCACTTTAATTGTACTTTGTACTTTTTAGCTTTTTGGTCGTTTGCATCATCAAATCATCGAATCTGTCTTTTGTCTTCACTTTTTATTACATAAACGAATATCACTTGTAAATAGAACAATTGCAACTAAAAGCTTTTCTTTCTTGAGGGATAATGCTATGAAATATATGTTCGTTTTTAGCATTATCAATTTCTCAACTTCTACAATGTTTTATGCACACTTAATCACTTTAATTCTTGATTGCATAGAGTTAGATCTTTCAATTTGGTGGTTTCCTCTTTGTCTTACTCAAAATCAACCCACACATACACAAATGCAAGTTCTGGAGTTTTTTTTTTTTTTGTTTGCAACAGATAAATAATTCATCCATTTACTAGATTAAGTGGTGAAACTTTAGCCTCATTACACTTTCTATTCTCCCCATCAAAAGTGTAATATAAAGGTCCTTTCTTAACTTTGCATCACTAGTCCTTGCCAATATTTAACTAACAACTCTTGAATTATGTATTTTATTTTGCTAGTTAAATACTTAAACATAACAAATCATTATTAAATTCTCATAAAATATTACTTTAAAATTTTGGGATGTCACAAAATTCAATAACACAATGTAGTAGTTCTATTTCAGATTACTATCATACACTTAATTCCCTGTGGGATCAATTTGACATTAAGGTTCAGCTTCCTAGTTGTGAATTCACATCATCCAAAGCTTTTAAAGATCATATTGGTTTAATAAAATTAATGCAATTCTTAATGGGCTTAGATGAAATATATCAACCTATTAGAAGCAATCTTTTAACTAGGGATCCACTGCCCTCAGTGAATACTGCATCCTCTATCATTTCAAGAGAAGAATCTCACGGGAAATCAAATCTAATTGGTAAAAAAGTGTCTGAGTCATCTGCATTCTATTCTAATTGTTTCAAACCTAATCAACAAAACAAAGACTTAAAATGTACTACGTGTGGAAGAACTAATCATAATGTTGATAAGTGCTATGAAGTTGTAGGATTAACTACTAGAATTAGAAACTTAAGATGTACAAAGTGTGGGATGATTAATCATATTGTTGATAGATGTTTTGAGGTTATTGGTTATCCAAATAATCTAAGGAAAAAAGGATTTGGTTCTAATAAAAGTTTTAAGGGGAATGCAACTAATTCTATAATGAATGTTAAGGGGGTAGCTCCTCAACTCCTAATACTTTAAGCAGTGAACATGTTATGAAGTTGTTAAGTCTTCTTGTAACACCCCGTTTTTCATAAACGTATTGCTTTGGATGTCATTTTAGTTCCAAGGTATGTAACCGATCTTTTAGAACGTAAAATTGGCCATGTTTGACCCTTAAGTGATCAAAATTGAAGAAATGCTGAATTAGGGGGGTCATCGCGATGGGATGGCAGAAGTTGCCAGAAACTGGAATATAGGGATCGTGGTCGCGACCATAAGCATCGTGGTCGCTATGCGAGGCCTGGCAGCGACTTTTTGGACTTTGTTTTTGGGTTTTAAAATAGGGCTATTATGGTCTTTTCACTTTGAGGCTGAGTTTTAGGCCACAAATTTGGTTCCAAGCTCATCTTGAGCTCATTTATTATCCATTCAAACACTCCCATTTTGAGAGAGAGAGAGAGAGAGAGAGAGAGAGAGAGAGAGAGAAAGAGAGAGAGAGAGAGAGAGAGAGAGAGAGAGAGAGTGTGTGTGTGTGTGTGTGTGTGTGTGTGTGTGAGAACCCTAGAGAGAGAAATCTTGATTCAAAGGAATAAGAAGCTAGTTCTCATCAATTCGAGTTGGGTTTTTGTTGAATCCAATTGCTAACCATCTTTTGGTGTTATGGTAAGTTACAATTCCAAGTTATAGTGTTTAAATTGAGCTATGGCTAGGGTTTTGGTCATATGTTGGGTGTAAGCCCAATTGCTTTCTTAAATTAGGGATTTTGGGTAAAATTTATGTACATACACCAAAAGATTCATAATCTAGGGTTTGATGTTGTAAATTGGGGTTTGTGAGTCTTAAATTGTTGTTGAATCACTAGCACACTTATGTGTTAGTGAATGGGTGTTGTTAGGGTTCATGGTTGACCCAAATGTAAGTATTGACCTAGAAATTGGTCAAATGAGCGTTCTGTGACCCAACTAGCAAGATGAGGATTTAATTACTCAAAACTTGTGTTAGTTAGTGTATTTAGACTATAATCACTATTTATTAGTGATTTATGATGGTCTTAACCTAGTGTGGGTGTTAGTAGTGCAAATGGGTCACATTTTTACTATGGGTCATAATTGCACTAGGGGTTATGAGTTGGTATGTAGTCCAAATTTTTTGTGTAATTACATTGAAGCTTGCAGGATTTTGTTATTAACTTTCACCAAAGTGATAAGGTGAGTAAAATAATTATACGTGTATGTATATAGTATATTTACTTGTGTGGAACGCGATGTGGGTTTAAAGTTTGAAGTTCGATACCACAATTCACGTGATGGGTGGGTTTAAAGTTTGGGCATTCGATGCCAACCTGGGGTTAGTGATACAAGCTGTATGTACACTAATGGTTGTTGCGAACACCGATGGTCATTCGTGAGTATCATGCCCTTATGCTTATGGTTAACCATGGTTATGTGTTGGTCGAATTAGCAATTTATATTGTGATGGTTATATGCTATTGGTAATGCTAGCTTGTCATGTGTTGAGGACTTTTAGCTTGTTACATTGAGATTGTATGCTAATGTATGCGGTAATTGTGTAAGTTTTCGCAAGTAAGTAGATTATATATGTATATGTATAATTGTTGCGTTCACTAAACATTTTTCTTACCCTCTCGTTGTTTACTCTTTTTAGATTCAGATGCGGATAAGGGCAAGGGTAAGTTTGTAGATTAGAGATCTCCCTCTTGTGGATATATGGAAGATAATTTTGGATTTTGACCTAAGTCGGGTAGTTTAACCCCAAACGCTATGCTCGTCTTTTGTTTGAAACTTAAACTATTTGGGTCAAAATTATCTTTTTGTTATGTTTAACGGGTCTTGGAAGCCCATGGGTTGTTATGCCCATTTGAATACTTGAACTTATGTATTTTGTAGCGACCCGACCAAATCGTCATTGACGGCGCCGTCTACTTAGGTCCCGTTACGTGGTCATAAGTCTTTAAAACAACGTTTGACCAAAAGATATGTCGCATTCATTTCAAATGTAAAGATTGTTCAAAGTTTACAAGAATAGTTCCACCACAAGTTACGATACAAAGTTTTAAGTACAAATGAAACTTATGCGACACGATTTAAAAGTAGCCAAAAGACGCTCCATGTATACATATATACTCGACATCCAATGCAAGTATCAAAATAATGAGCGGAAGCATGTATCATGTATCGTTCAAGGACCTGAGAAAAACATAGAAATCTGTCAACGAAAACGTTGGTGAAATCATAGGTTTAAGTAAGTAAGTACAAGTGAACCACAAGATTTGTATCAATGAAATAATAGTAATACATTCCAAAAGTTTGTTTCACGAGCACCCAATTATCAATGCTTAACATTTCTCCCATTGAACCCCGTCACTTAGTGCTAGAACATACACTGTTTCTCGAAAATATATTTCATTCGTAAACGGTAGCGAACCGTTTGAATGAGGGTTTGTCAAACCCATATGGATCCATACAACATAAGTTCTCGCTTACACCCGGCAAGTGTAACTAATGATAATCGAATTGAGGATTTTGTTCTAAACTCGTATGTAGAATGTTTGTTTTCCTGTACTTGTGTTCACTTAGTAAAGAAATGTTTATGTTTTCTCATCCCAAATGTAAGTTCAAAAAGAGTAAAAGTGGGACTATGATCTCACCTTGAGTGCACGTACGAAAAGTACTTCACAAAATAACGTGTGGGAAGGATAGTGCCAGTCTTGACCTAAACAAATAGGTCGTATCAATAACAGTAAACACGATAGGTCAAAGATGTTCAATTAGTCCTATGGCTCGTTACGACTCGATTATGTAGCATGTGAAATCAAATTGTCAAGTTTCATGCAAGGTACAAGTATATAAATAAGTTAGGAAGGTTGCATAATCATTTGGTTAAGTTTGACAAAAAGTCAAACTTTGGTCGGTCAAAGTCAACGAAAAAGTCAACACGTTCGGGTCGGGTCCCGAACTATTTTTCTGAGGTTTTTAATCATGTATGAGCATGTTAGGACAAGTTACATGTGAATCGGAGGTGCGTAGCATAGCAAACATTATTCGAAAATTGACAAAGTTGGACAGACCATAATGGCGCGCCGCGCGGGTATATGGCGCGCCGCGCCATTACCTGTGCAGAGAGTTCTGGCAGTTTTTAAGTTTTATGCACGAACCTAACTTCAAACAATCACCATTTATGATCCGCAAACAATCAAGACAAGTATCTTATACCGTTGGGAAGGTAATTTGACGAGGAAAACAACTAAACACATTTCATCAATCAATCTACCTAATACAACAACCAAAACCGCATCTAATGCTTAGCATTAACCGCATACAAGTTCATAAATGCAATTCAATAATTCGGGCAACCAATTTACATGAATGATATGCCGTTTCGAAGGTAATCAAGCATACAATCCAACTAAACACTTACCAATAATAATCCATGGCATTCAATGCATCAAAAGTCCATTTCAAGTTCATCAACCCTAACCCAAATTCACCAAAATCATAAATCAAGTTCATGAACTTTTCTAAAGCAACCTACACATCAAATTGAAGCTAGTGATACTAGGAACACAATTAGAACATGAACTTTTAACATCTAACAATATATGATCATCCAAAATTCAAGAACAACACACCAAAATTCAAGTTCATGCTAGTTACACTAAAACAACGAGATCGAGCATATAAATTACACACACGACATCACAATGAGCCATAGACACTAACTAACACCATTTCAAGTCAAAAACACGAATTTAGAGAAATCTAGAGTTTTAGAAATGTTACCCAAACGAGATGAAGTTGGTACCAAAATGAAGAGGATGAAGAGAGGATTACGAATATGTAATTTATTTTGTTGTAAGCCTCCTAGATCGGATTTAGATGATGATTGAATGAATTTGGAAATTGGGTGTGTGTTCTTGCTAGAGAGAAAGAGAGAGAGAGGGAGATGGTTGAATGGTGGTGATTGGGGTGGACTAGGTGACCTAGTCAACTAGTTTGCCCCGTGTCAATTTTAGTCCCTCAAGTTTGAATCGGGTGCGTGAATTACCTAATCGAGATAATTTAAAACGCGTATTAACGAAAGATGTTATAAATATATAACGGACTATAAAATAGTTAAACGGAAAGTAACCGGAAAAAGGCGGGATGTTACATTACCTACTCCTTAAAAGAAATTTAGTCCCGAAATTTAAGTAGGCGTAGTAGTCGTTGTTTCTTCCTCGAGATCTTGCGTTTCCGAATTCACGAATAAATGAGGGTATTTCCTTTGCATTTGATCTTGCCTTTCCCAAGTAAACTCGGGTCCCCTTTTGGCATTCCAACGGACTTTAACAATCGGAATTCGGCTTTGTTTCAATGTCTTGACGGAGGTGTCCACAATTTCAACCGGTTCCTCCACAAAATGAAGTTTGTCATCAATAGTAAGTTCCTCGAGAGGGATGACGATATCGGGTTCGGCAAGACACTTTTTCAAGTTAGATACATGGAAGGTAGGATGAACGGAGCTCAATTGAGGCGGAAGATCTAAACGATAAGCAACGGTTCCGATACGCTCCAAGATTTCAAAAGGACCAATATACCGCGGATTTAGCTTCCCGCGTTTCCCAAAACGGATTACACCCTTCCAAGGTGCGACTTTTAACATGACGCGGTCACCGACTTGAAATTCAAGGTCGTTGCGTCTTTTGTCGGTATAGCACTTTTGACGACTCCGGGCCGTCCGAAGCCTATCTCGGATTTGAACGATCTTCTCGGTGGTTTCGTGAATGAGTTCGGGTCCGGTGATTTGCACGTCGCCTACCTCGGCCCAACAAAGAGGTGAACGACATTTTCGGCCATATAGCGCTTCAAAAGGTGCGGCCTCTATACTCGCGTGATAACTATTGTTGTAAGAGAACTCGGCGAGAGGTAAGTGCTTGTCCCAAGCTTTTCCGAAATCAACCACGCAAGCTCGTAACATGTCCTCTAAGGTTTGAATTGTACGTTCGCTTTGTCCATCGGTTTGAGGATGATATGCGGTGCTCATGTCTAAACGCGTTCCCAACGCTTCTTGCAATGTACGCCAAAATCTAGAAACGAAATGGCCATCTCAGTCGGAGATAATCGATAAAGGTACACCGTGTCGGGCTACGATCTCCTTAATGTAAAGTTGTGCAAGTTTCTCCATTTTGTCCGTTTCTTTCATGGCCAGGAAGTGTGCGGATTTGGTGAGACGGTCAACAATAACCCAAATGGTATCATAACCGCCCGTCGTTTTTGGTAGTTTGGTGATAAAATCCATCGTTATTCTTTCCCACTTCCATTGCGGGATCTCGGGTTGTTGAAGTAGTCCGGACGGTCTTTGGTGTTCGGCTTTGACTTTGGAACATGTCAAACACTTGGAAACATAAGTAGCTACGTCCCTTTTGATGTTCAGCCACCAATATAGCTGTTTAAGGTCGTGGTACATCTTATTGGCACCGGGGTGAATCGAGTATCGTGACTTATGGGCTTCGTCTAAAATAAGGCTTCGTAGGTCCCCATAACTAGGCACCCAAATCCTTCCGGCGTAATATCGGAGTCCGGTCTCCCTAATTTCGAATCGAGAGACGAGAATGTTCAAGAGCTCTTGTGAAAGGTTTTCATCCTTGAGAGCCTCATCTTGGGCTACCCGAATTTGGCTATTAAGGTTCGTGTGAATGGTGATGTTTAAGGCTCGGACACGAAGAGGCACCGCTCTTTCTTTTCGACTTAAGGCATCGGCTACTACATTTGCCTTCCCGGGATGGTAACGAAGATCGCAATCGTAATCATTTAAGGTTTCAATCCACCTACGTTGTCTCATGTTTAGTTGCTTTTGATCGAAAATGTGTTGGAGACTTTTGTGGTCGGTGAAGATAGTACTCTTGGTTCCATAAAGATAGTGTCTCCACATTTTAAGTGCGAAGACAACGGCTCCAAGTTCGAGATCATGAGTCGTGTAATTCCGTTCATGAATTTTTAGTTGTCGAGAGGCATAAGCAATGACTTTCTTCCGTTGCATTAATACACATCCAAAACCATGTTTCGAGGCATCGCAATATACAACAAAATCATCATTGCCTTCGGGAAGTGACAAGATAGGAGCGGTGGTTAGCTTTGTCTTCAAGATTTGAAACGCGGATTCTTGCTCGGTCGCCCAAATGAATTTCTTTCCCTTGTGAGTTAAAGCGGTTAGAGGACGAGCAACCAAAGAAAAATCCTTGATGAATCTACGGTAGTATCCGGCGAGACCCAAGAATTGACGAATGTGAGTAGGAGTAGTAGGAGTCTCCCATTTGCTAATGGCTTCGATTTTCGTTGGATCGACTTTAATACCTTGGTCACTTACAACATGACCAAGAAATTGAACTTCCTTTAACCAAAATTCACACTTGGAGAATTTGGCATAGAGTTGTTCTTGTCTTAAAAGTTCAAGCACAAGTCGGAGGTGTTCCTCATGTTCTTCTTCGCTTTTTGAATAGACCAATATATCATCGATGAACACAATAACGAATTTATCGAGATACGGTTTGCACACGCGTTTCATAAGATCCATGAACACCGCCGGTGCGTTAGTGAGACCAAACGGCATGACAAGGAATTCATAACTACCATAACGAGTTCGGAAAGCGGTTTTGGAGACATCTTCCCCCTTAACCCTCAATTGATGATAACCCGAGCGGAGATCGATTTTCGAATATACACAAGACCCTTATAGTTGATCAAAGAGGTCATCGATGCGAGAAAGAGGATATCGGTTCTTAACCGTCAATTTGTTTAGTTCACGATAGTCAATGCACATTCGTAGGGATCCGTCTTTCTTTTTAATAAACAAAATCGGAGCGCCCCATGGTGAATGGCTAGGTTGGATAAAACCACGATCAAGTAGTTCTTGGATTTGACTTTGCAATTCTTGCATTTCGGATGGAGCGAGTCTATATGGTGCACGTGCTACGGGTGCGGCTCCCGGAATAAGATCGATTTGGAATTCAACCGGTCGATGAGGTGGAAGACCCGGCAATTCGTCGGGAAATACATCGGAATAGTCACTAACAATTGGCACGTCATCGATGTGCTTCTCATCGGACTCGACTTTCTTAACGTGAGCAAGGGTCGCAAAACAACCCTTACGGAGTAGTTTTCTAACTTTAAGGCACGAAACGAGGTTGAGTCTGGTGCAACTCTTATCGCCATAAACAATCAAAGGTTCACCATTCTCGATAGGAATTCGGATTGCGTTAAGATCACAAAGGATGTGAGATTTCGTTTTGACTAGCCAATTCATACCGATTATTACATCAAAGCTTCCTAGTTCCATGGGTATCAAGTCAATTTCAAATTCCTTACCCAAAATGTTTAACGTACACCCCCGGTAATATGTGTCGGCACTTAATAGTTTCCCGTTAGCCACTTCAATGGTATAAGTGGTATCTAATGGAAGAGGTGGAGTGCTAAAAGAATGAGTCAAAGTCTTGGATACAAAACTCTTATCGGCACCCGAATCGAATAAACAAGTAACATAAGTGTTGTTGAGAAGAAACGTACCCGTGACTAATTCATTATCATCTCGGGCTTCCTCGGTGTTGATGTTGAAAGCTCGGCCGCGCGTGTTGGGGTTATCTTTCTTCTTTGGGCATGCATTTCTATAATGACCCGTTTGGCCACATTCGTAACAAGTGCCCGTCTTTGGTGCATTGGGCCACTTTCGAGCGACGGGAGTGGCACTTTTACAATCGTTGGCCTTATGACCAATTCCTTGGCACCGATGGCAAATTAGCTTACTACATTCGCCAAAGTGATGTTTGTTGCATTTGTTGCAAAGAGGTAGGTTCCCGGCATAACCCTTCTTGCCGTCGGAGGTGTAAGGCTTCTTAGCAAAGTTGTTGTTGTTTGATTGGGAGGGTTCCCACTTTCTTTTGTTGCCGCCCGATTTATCCTCGGCCTTAGGTGCCGGAACTACGATTTCGTCAACCGTTTCTATCAATTTGCGGGCCATGTTCAAAGCTTCTTGATGATTAGTGGGTTTGGATGACATTACTCCGTGCTTGATACTCTTTGGAAGACCATCCATGTAAAGTTCAACCCTTAAAGCTTCGGGGTTCACAAGATTTGGGCACATCAAGGCTAGTTCGGAAAATCGTTGATTATAAGCCTTGAGATCATTTTCGATCGCCTTTAAAGTTCTTAGCTCTTGTTCGAGCCTTCGGGTTTCTTCACGAGGGAAATATTCGACAATCATCTTTTCCCTCAAGTCGGCCCAAGAGAGGGCGTGAGCTTCATCGGTACCCACCGATTGTACATAAGTATTCCACCATGTAAGAGCGACACCGGCGAAGGTGTGGGTGGAGTATTTGACCTTGTCTTGGTCCCGACAACCGCTTATGCTAAAGACGGCTTCCGTTTGCTCAAACCATCAGGTGAGCACGACCGGTCCCCTGGTTCCATCAAAAGTGTGAGGTTTGCACCCCATGAAAGCTTTATAGGAGCATCCCTCGTTTGAGTTACCGGCTCCATTGTTGTTGTTGTTGTTGTTGTTGTGGTTGTTATTATTATTGTTGTTGTTGTTGGATGAGTGACCGGCCATGGCCGCATCTACGGCGGTAGCTATCATCCGTTCGAGAGCTTGTTCGGGAGTTTCATTGCGGCGTACACGACGAGGAGCCATTGTTCCTTCAAGACACAAGAATATCATTGATTAGTATTCTCAATAATACTAACCGTGATATAGAATAAGGATAAAGAGAAGTTTTTCCTCGACTCGCCTTAAATTCTTTATGCCATAATGTCGGAACGTTCATATGAGTCACCGTAATATAATCCCGGAAATTATATTACCCTGATTCATATGTGCATTCGACATCATTTCATATAGTCAAGGTGGCGCGTCAATCAAATTAAACAACGTGAGAGTAAGATGAACTAAGAGTAGATATGAGTAGAAGCGTTCGAGTATAAATGCACAAGTAGTCAAGTAATTCCTACTTCAAGTCTATATGCCGGTTGTAGTCTAGACTCACCAATGTACCCTATGACTCGAGGTTGACACCAATGAACTCTATATCCCTACAACCAAAGCTCTGATACCATCTGTAGCGACCCGACCAAATCGTCATTGACGGCGCCGTCTACTTAGGTCCCGTTACGTGGTCATAAGTCTTTAAAACAACGTTTGACCAAAAGATATGTCGCATTCATTTCAAATGTAAAGATTGTTCAAAGTTTACAAGAATAGTTCCACCACAAGTTACGATACAAAGTTTTAAGTACAAATGAAACTTATGCGACACGATTTAAAAGTAGCCAAAAGACGCTCCATGTATGCATATATACTCGACATCCAATGCAAGTATCAAAATAATGAGCGGAAGCATGTATCATGTATCGTTCAAGGACCTGAGAAAAATATAGAAATCTGTCAACGAAAACGTTGGTGAAATCATAGGTTTAAGTAAGTAAGTACAAGTGAACCACAAGATTTGTATCAATGAAATAATAGTAATACATTCCAAAAGTTTGTTTCACGAGCACCCAATTATCAATGCTTAACATTTCTCCCATTGAACCCCGTCACTTAGTGCTAGAACATACAATGTTTCTCGAAAATATATTTCATTCGTAAACGGTAGCGAACCGTTTGAATGAGGGTTTGTCAAACCCATATGGATCCATACAACATAAGTTCTCGCTTACACCCGGCAAGTGTAACTAATGATAATCGAATTGAGGATTTTGTTCTAAACTCGTATGTAGAATGTTTGTTTTCCTGTACTTGTGTTCACTTAGTAAAGAAATGTTTATGTTTTCTCATCCCAAATGTAAGTTCAAAAAGAGTAAAAGTGGGACTATGATCTCACCTTGAGTGCACGTACGAAAAGTACTTCACAAAATAACGTGTGCGAAGGATAGTGCCAGTCTTGACCTAAACAAATAGGTCGTATCAATAACGGTAAACACGATAGGTCAAAGATGTTCAATTAGTCCTATGGCTCGTTACGACTCGATTATGTAGCATGTGAAATCAAATTGTCAAGTTTCATGCAAGGTACAAGTATATAAACAAGTTAGGAAGGTTGCATAATCATTTGGTTAAGTTTGACAAAAAGTCAAACTTTAGTCGGTCAAAGTCAACGAAAAAGTCAACACGTTCGGGTCGGTTCCCGAACTATTTTTCTGAGGTTTTTAATCATGTATGAGCATGTTAGGACAAGTTACATGTGAATCGGAGGTGCGTAGCATAGCAAACATTATTCGAAAATTGACAAAGTTGGACAGACCATAATGGCGCGCCGCGCGGGTATATGGCGCGCCGCGCCATTACCTGTGCAGAGAGTTCTGGCAGTTTTTAAGTTTTATGCACGAACCTAACTTCAAACAATCACCATTTATGATCCGCAAACAATCAAGACAAGTATCTTATACCGTTGGGAAGGTAATTTGACGAGGAAAACAACTAAACACATTTCATCAATCAATCTACCTAATACAACAACCAAAACCGCATCTAATGCTTAGCATTAACCGCATACAAGTTCATAAATGCAATTCAATGATTCGGGCAACCAATTTACATGAATGATATGCCGTTTCGAAGGTAATCAAGCATACAATCCAACTAAACACTTACCAATAATAATCCATGGCATTCAATGCATCAAAAGTCCATTTCAAGTTCATCAACCCTAACCCAAATTCACCAAAATCATAAATCAAGTTCATGAACTTTTCTAAAGCAACCTACACATCAAATTGAAGCTAGTGATACTAGGAACACAATTAGAACATGAACTTTTAACATCTAACAATATATGATCATCCAAAATTCAAGAACAACACACCAAAATTCAAGTTCATGCTAGTTACACTAAAACAACGAGATCGAGCATATAAATTACACACACGACATCACAATGAGCCATAGACACTAACTAACACCATTTCAAGTCAAAAACACGAATTTAGAGAAATCTAGAGTTTTAGAAATGTTACCCAAACGAGATGAAGTTGGTACCAAAATGAAGAGGATAAAGAGAGGATTACGAATATGTAATTTATTTTGTTGTAAGCCTCCTAGATCGGATTTAGATGATGATTGAATGAATTTGGAAATTGGGTGTGTTTTCTTGCTAGAGAGAAAGAGAGAGAGAGGGATATGGTTGAATGGTGGTGATTGGGGTGGACTAGGTGACCTAGTCAACTAGTTTGCCCCGTGTCAATTTTAGTCCCTCAAGTTTGAATCGGGTGCGTGAATTACCTAATCGAGATAATTTAAAACGCGTATTAACGAAAGATGTTATAAATATATAACGGACTATAAAATAGTTAAACGGAAAGTAACCGGAAAAAGGCGGGATGTTACATATTTAACATATTAAAGTTGTTTAAACTTGTTGATGTATTAGAAGTGTGTCAAGAACACAATTGTGGTGTTGTTGTTAAAAAAATATGTCGGTTTAATGACGGGTTAGGTCATTACACTTCTTGATGAGAAGAATGGTGTTAAACTTGGTGTTTCAAATATGACTGGTAATTTTGAAAACTATAATGTTCATTTTAATTCAAATTTTGATCTTTTTTACAAATCCAATCTAACTACTAACTAGTAATAGCACTGATAATATACAATATGGGTGGATTGTTGATTTCGGTGCTAACCAACACATGACTAATACTGTTAAAATTTTTTTATCATATGTTGATGTTAGTAATTTAAATTTAACTGTGTTGGTTGTTCCTGACTATTATGTAAGTTTGTTATCATTCTATTGTTTGGTTAGAGGTAATAATTTGTTTGTTGGTTTTGATAAAAATACTTGTTACATTCAGGACTTAGTGTCCAGGGAGACATAAGTGGCTGGTAGCCAGTATGGTGGTTTATATTACATCACTAGAAATGAAAAAAGGTATTGTTGGTAGTTCTAACATAAGTAAAATAAATAAGTATTCCATTGATTTGTGGCATTGCAGGCTTGGTCACCCAGATGAGCAGGCTCTAATGTGTTTTAAAGACAACTTAAACTAAAATAATTAAAGTTTAAATGATCCTAGTGATGTCTGACATAAGGTAAAACAAACTATAGAATCTTTTCAAAATAGTAATCATAAACCTTTTGAACTAGGTGAACTTGTGCATCTTGATGTCTGGGGTCCATACAGGGTTAAAAGTCTTAGAGGTTCTAGATATTTTTTAACAATTGTTGATGATCTTTCTAGAGGTGTTTGGGTCTATTTACTCAAGTCAAAAGATGAAGTCTCTGAATGTTTAATAAATCTATTTTATCTAATAAAAAACAGTTTAATAAAACTATTAAGTGTTTTAGATCTGAGAATGGTAGGTAATTTATGAATTACAAAGTAAAAGATTTTGTTGAGAAACAGGGAATTGTTCACCAAACATCATGTGCATATATTCCTCAACAAAATGGTCTTGTTGAGAGGAAACATAGACACTTGCTTAATGTAGCAAGGGCTCTTATGTTTCAAAGGCAGATTCCTTTAAGGTTTTGGGATGAGTGTATTCTAACTGCTGCTTATTTGGTTAACAGGACTCTACCTCTTTGCTAAATGGAAAGTGTCCCTTTGAGATAATATATAATAAAATTCCAAATCTTTCCCATTTATGAGTATTTGGTTGTCTAGCTTTTTCTACTATTTTAAATAACTCAGATAAGTTTTCATCAAGATCTGGAAAATGTGTTTTTTTAGGATATTCTTCTCTCCAAAAAGGGTACGAGTTATACAGTTTGGATAATAAAAATAGTTTTATGTCAAGAGTTGTGGGTTTCTGAATATATTTTTCCTTTTAAGGTTTTACAAAATGATTCAAAAACTGTTAAAAGTTTAAGTCAGGTGGATTTTTGTGAGGAAATAGAGTAAGATAATTCAAATGTTTAAAGTCTCAATAATGAACGGGAAGAATCTGAACATCAGAGTGATGGCAGTTGTGACTCAATACCAGTAGATACTTCCAATGAGTCTTCTGTTCTTGAAGATTCTGGTGAGCATACTAGGTCACCAAATGCAACTGCAACACTCAATGATGATAATAATAACCCTGAGGGCACTTCTACTCAAAATCAAGAACCATCTTCTTATAAGTTTCAACATTCTATTAAAAAGTCTCAAAGGAACACTTTCATACCTAAAAAGTATAGTGATTTTGTCTTAGATGGTAAAGTAAAATATGGTATTAATAAGTATCTTAATTATTCTAGTTTATCTAAAGACTTTGTTTGCTTTCCTATAAATTTAAACAAAATGGTTGAACCTGTAACTTATTGGGAGGCCTGTAAGTCCAAAAACTGGGTTGATGCCATGAATGTGGAGATGGAAGCTCTTCATAGAAATGACACTTGGGAATTGTCTGATTTTCCCTAAGGTAGAAAGCCAATAGGGTGCAAATGGGTATATAAATTAAGTATAAGTCTAGTGGTGAAGTTAATAGGTTTAAAGCAAGATTAGTAGCTAAAGGCTACAATCAAAGAGAAGGAAATGATTTTGATGAAACATTTTCACATGTTGCGAAAATGGTAACTGTTAGATGCTTGATATGCCCGAATCGGACAGTTTATTTATGCGGTGTCGTTAGGTCGCAAAACATCCATTCAGGATATCAACGGAAGAAGTTGATTGTTTAATTTATATATGTTGGGCCTAAATCTATTATTCCTTCTTATGGGTTAGCAAGGGCAAATATGACCTAGGGTTGTTCCTTGAGCGGTCGAATTTGAAACGGAGCTTATTCAGATAATTTAGTGATTAAGATAGGTTTGTACACAATTCAGTATCCAAGACTAGTGGCCAGTTACACCTTGTGTGGAGAGGCATGATCCTTTTGGTCCCAATAAATTAAACAATCAACTTCTTTCTGTTGATATCCTGACTTGACGTTTTGCTACCTAACGACACCGCATAAATAAACCGTCCGATTTGGGCATATCACTGTTCCCATCAGAAGGACATACAGACTCGTCAATCGTGAAAGTGACCTCTTCTCCACGGGCTCTTAAGGTGATAGTCTGTGAATAAACGTCAACGATCGCTTTGGCTGTATTCATGAAAGGCCTTCCTAAGATGATAGGGGTTTTCATGTCTTCTTTTTAGTCCATAACCACAAAGTCAGTCGGAAAGAGGTATTTGTCGACCTTAACCACAAAGTTCTCAGCTATTCCCTTAGGATATCTAGTGGATTGGTCAACTAGCTGGATGCTCATTTTGGTAGGGTTAAGGTTTCCAATTTCGAGTCTCTGGAACAGTGAGTAGGGCATGAGATTGATGCTGGCACCAAGGTTAGCGAGAGAATAGATAGTACCAGATTGGTAGATAGAACAAGGAAGGGTAAATCGTCTGGTATCCCCTAGTTTTTTAGGAAGAGTATTTAAGAGAATGGCCGAACAATCCGCGTTCAGTGGGACATTGGGTACTTCGGGTACCTTGTCCTTGGTTGATAGGAGTTTCCTAAAATACTTCTTACTATGAGGATTTTTAGACACAGTGTCCAAAAATTTACCGTCAAGCTTGAAAGATTTCATCTTGTTATGTCTTTGCTTGAGACGCCCCGGGAATGAAATGGGTGCTTTCCCATTAGGTTTAGGTGATGGCTCAATGACTACTACCAAATGGGTATTAGTTTCTCCTCCTTAGAAGAAATTTAAGGTTGGCTATGTGCCACCTTTGAGTCATTTTTAGGACATCCTAGAGAATCGAGACGTTGATTTAGCTGGCTTATTTAATTTTTAAGACTACTCAAGTGATTAGTCATGACTAAGTATGCTGCATCTTGTCTTGCTGTGATCATGGAGATGATTAGCAGTAGGACATCATCTGGACTAGTCTCTGGTGGGGTAGTGGGTTTAATGGGTGGGTTGTGTGGATAAGCTAGGATCTTATCGGAGTAGACAACAGAATCCTCACATTCAGCCTCGTATACCTTGGCCGAATGTGGTTTAGTATAATTCTGGCATAATTGCACTTGAGACACATGTTGTGGGAGTTTCTTTGGTGAGGTTTTCTATTTGGTCCGAGAGAAATTTAATGGTTTTATTTTCGATAGGATCCGAGGCGGAAAGCGATGTTGCTGATGAAATGTGCTCTTCCGTGTTCTAATCGTGATGTGCATAGTCATTTCCTCGATCAATCTCCAGGCCTCGTCAGCAGTGAAGTTCATGAAGTTACCTTGAGAAACAGCATCAAGAGTAGAATTAATGTCCTGATTCGGACCTTTGTAGAAGGTCAAAATCTGATCAGAGCTCTCAAGACGGTGGTTTAGGCATCTTCGAATCAAGTGTTTGAATCTATCCCATGCAGTGTAGAGTGATTCATCATATGCTTGTTGAAAGTTTACGATATCATTCCTAAGTTTGATTTGTTTTGATGGGAGAAAGTACTTGATTAAGAAAGTTGTTGCCATTTCCTCCCATGAAGTGATAGAGTTGGGTTCTAACCCCTCGAACCAGGTTTTTGCATGAAGAGTTAAGGAATAAGGGAACAGATACAGACGAACTACATCTTGTTCAACCCCGTTTTGCTTATATGAGTTGGATAAGGAGAGGAATCTATCGAAGTGTGAGTTGGGGCCATCAATTGGTAAGCCATGGAATAGACAGTGATTCTGAATGAATTGTATGATGCTATGGTTAAGCACAAAAGACGCTCCGTTAACCACTGGATAGAGTATCGGTCCTCCTCGTCCTTCTAACGAGGGTTTGGTGATGTCAGCGAGAGTGATACGTGCAGCCATCATCGTACTATTGGCAGGTAAGTGTGGATCTCGTCAGATGGGTACAATGTATGATATCGGATAGAAGAAAGGATGTGTCGAAAGAATTCTTAGCGGTCTAAGTAGGTTAAATCATCCTAAAGGTTCACTAATAAGGAAGTCCATTATAAACTTTTTAATTAAACTAAATTAAGCTAATATTATCTAACCTGACTACGCTAAACTAGTAACTTCTGACAAAGCTAGTCTTAGTCAAAAGGATCTCTTAAAAACTAAGTAATCTAAACAGGATCCAAATCGTACTACTGCTCCCCGGCAGCGGCGCCAAAAATTAACTACTACCTTATGATATGCCCGAATCGGACAGTTTATTTATGCAGTGTCGTTAGGTCGCAAAACCTCCATTCAAGATATCAACGGAAGAAGTTGATTGTTTAATTTATATATGATGGGCCTAAATCTATTACTCCTTCCTATGGGTTAGCAAGGGCAAATATGACCTAGGGTTGTTCCTTGAGCGGTCGAATTTGAAACGGAGTTTATTTAGATAATTTAGTGATTAAGATGGGTTTGTACACAATTTAGTATCCAAGACTAGTAGCCAGGTACACCTTGTGTGGAGAGGCGAGATCCTTTTGGTCCCAATAAATTGGAGACTGTTCGGAAAATCCAACAACCAAGTCCAACCGATTTATTCTAGACACCACTTTTATCCTGAATATTAAATTATGTAAAGGCAATAGTTGAGTTGATTTGATTTGATTTATAATTGTATTTAAAATATTAAAGCAATATAATTAAAATAAGCTAGCTAGCATGCAGCATCTAAGGACAGAGAAGGCGTGGTCCGATTAGCATGTCATGATTACCTCAATGTGAACACTAGATTCCCTACTAAGCGATTTCCCGATTAGCATGTCACGAGGAACTAGGATTTGAAGATTCTGATCGGATGGGCTATGCTCAACTCCCAACGCTTTATCCGGTTTAAGAATATAAGCAGCGCATCTTGGATGCAGTGCATACCTTGGGCGCACGAATGAAGTAGCATAGCCATATATATAATATCCAACATTTCTTAACACCTTAGTGTATCACCCAAGTGAGTGATTGTGTTTCGATTCCCTTTCTGTCAATTGTTTGGTAAAATCTTAAGGTTTGTAGACAAATTAGAACCTCTAATAGTTCTCAGTCATCCTTAAAGATTTATAAGCTTAGTTTGTATTGTAGTGCGTTAAATTCCCATTTATGACTTAAACTAGCCCTTACTTAAATCTACCCAATAAATCCCTTAGTTATCCACCATGTACTAGACTTATAGTGGTTCCATAGCTTCTAACCTTGACCATGCTCAAGTGGTCCTATAGTACATCAACACTGTACTCTACTATTGCAACAGTATTTCCTCGAGTCTTATACTCTTGACCAATGTCTTGATCTGGTCCTACGGTAATTCCCCATGTACTTTATAGTATTTCCGATGGGTTCATACCTTGACCAAGGTATAAACACAGATAACTAATTACCTTTATAATAGTCAACTTTATAAAAGGTTTTAATCACGTTTATTGGTGGAAGGAAGATAATAACGAGGTTTAATATCATAGAAAAAAAGTGAGTACGAAACGATAATCATCCATAACTAACATTATTAAATCATGGCAAACAATCAAGCAATTACTCACACATCATGGCAACAAGCATTTCTAATATTAATAAATCACAAACATCGAACAAGAATATAATAATAAGTTAATAAAAGAAAGGATAGATATTACCGAATAATGTCGGCAGAATAACACTTGTATTTCTTCATAATATCCATAGCATTACAATACTCGATAGCTTCTACTACTAACTACATACTAATCTCCTATTGATCACTAGAGAGCGACAATAGAGAGATAATTATTTTTCCTAATCTCTGTACTTTTCTCTCTCTAGAATCTAGCAAAGAGAAAGTAAAGAGAGAACTAATCTCCTATAGATCACTAGAGAGCGACTATAGAGAGATATTTGAGAGAGAAGTGAAGAATTGGTGTGTGTTGAAATGAATGCAAAAAGCTCTTTAAATAGGCAAAAATTTCCTGCCAAACGACTGGCAGGCCGTTTTCCAGGGTAAGCCGTTTTTGGTGCCCGTTTGCTGGCAGGCCGTTTTCCCTTATGGCAAGCCGTTTGCTGGATCGTAACTTGTCTTTCACCGTTTTCGCTCTAGAATCTTTATTTTAGCTCCATTTTTGACGATTCTTGCACCACACGTTCGTAATTGAATATCCTACAACATGAGATTAAGTAAATAAACTTTTCCAAAAATTATAAAATAAGTTATTTAAACGCGAGTTAATCGTCTTAGCCGGTTTTGCTCGTTTTTCCTCGTTTTCATCCGTTTTTAGTGATTCTTGAAACATAGCCTTTGTAATGACTAAATCTACCAAATTAACCAACAAAGTGATTATTTTAGCGATAAAGTTTGGAACTTTATGGTTTTAGGGGTCAATATCGGGGGTAAAAACGTGACTTTTTGGCCGATATCAATGCTTAATTAACATAGTTGTTCAGAATGATTAGGAATTGTTTCAAATTATTATAAATAATACATTCCTATATGGTGACTTAGATGAAGATGTCTATATGTCACTACCCTTAGGATATTATAATGTAAAGGAAAAAAAAATTTGTAAACCTATAGGGTCTTTATATGGGTTGAAACTGGCCCTAGAAAGTTGATCCGTTACACAATTAATGACACAACGAATTATGTAAGGATTATAAAATTGATTTGCTATCACACAGTTTGTATGTGAAGCGAAGTAATGAAGAAACAGAATAAGTAATAATGGGGTTAATTGTTTTATTTTTTGTATTATCTCTCTTCAATATTACAAGTACAGTAAATTGAAGGCATGTTTTTTTTCAATTCTCTCATTCACTAATTTATAATAAGAAATGAATGAGGCACTCTCCACAATCCTATGTAATCTTGCAAAAAAAATAGGACCATGAGCAAACTTGTTCAACCCACTACTAACGTACACAAAATAATGGGTCTTCTTTTGACTCTTCCAACGTCTCATTTATTTTTTAAGAGGGTTAGTTAAGATCCTCCAGATCACACCTCCCCTTCTCCGACGAAGTTCGTCTCCGACGAACCTAATATTTTTGATGGGGAAATTGGCCTACACCAACTTCCTTGGAGTATTTTGTCACCGCACTTAAACGTCTTGTATAACAAGATGTAGCCAAGCCAATTGAATTCGTTTTCTTGCTTTTGTTTACCAAATACATCTTGCCATCTTTTCTTAGTTGATAAAGTTGTGCCCGTCGGAAGTAAACTGCATCTCGTTCCCATACATACGGACTTCCAACAATTACTTGACATACATCAAGTGGAACCACCTCGCATGTAACTTCATCGACAAATTGATTTGTAATGGCAAATTTAAATTTGCTTTGTTGGGTAACTTGCACGTCGACACCATTCTTTATCTATCCTAGCGAATAAGGACGGGGATGTGGTGTTGTCTCTAAACCCAACTGTTAGACAAGACTAGCCGAAATTAAATTCTTTTCACTTCAGGTGTCAGTAATCGCCTTGACCACTTCTTGCTTCATTTGAATCTTTAAGTTAAACAATTCTTCTTTTTCTTTGCTTGTAAACTTCTCTTTAGGTTTCATCATGAGTGTTAAACTCGTGTCTACCCCATTAACTTCTTCGAGCTCAATTGTATCATTTGCTATTGTTGTAGAAACCTTAGATTTTCCATGATCATCTTTCACCCATTTTTTGGAAAAAGTTCGGGATGATCCTTTCAACACTATTCTTCAACATGTCCTGAAATTTTACAATGACTACAAAACATATCAGAAGACAACGACGAGGACCTCAATTTGTTGGAATCTTTACTTGATGCAATTGCACTATCCCATTTTAATCTGCCATCACATTAACCATCAAGTTTATTTTTATTTCCAATTGCCATTGCAATGCTACTGGCCTTGGAAATGTTTGAAATAGAGTGCAATTGTAGTTCTGTTCTGATTTGGTGAGACAGGCCCGCTACATATTTTGTGATAGTTTCTTCATTGTCAATTGAAATACCCAATGACACCGCTAACCGTCGGAATTCGGTAGTGTATTCTTGCACTGTTTGCATATTTTGTTGATGTAACTGATGCCATCGTGTCCACCTATCTTGTGAATAACCCATCGGGTAGAACTCTTGCCGTAGCACTCGAGTAAATTCTGTCCATCCCACTTCTTCGGTGTACGTCTTCAAATAGGAGTTCCACCATGCCAAGGCGTGACTCGTTAACTTCAATCAGTCGAATGACGCCTTCTCGGTTCTCTTAAACCATATAGTGTAAAATAGGTTTCAAGCTGATCAACCCATGAATCAAGCTTTTCGGCCTCGACACTACCATCATACGACGGAATGTCTATTTTTGATTCGACTTTGAATGGCTGACTCATGTCATGAGGTCGAAACTTGTTTAAATCACTTCCTTGATCGCTGTATGTTTTCGATTCCCAACCCGATTCTTCTCCTGTGTTCTTGACCGGTGTCTCTTGTGCCTTTGGTTTCGGTTGAGTTTGAATCCATTCCAGCACGGATTCGAGTTGAGCAGTTAGTCGATCAACTTTTGCGAAAAGTTCATTTAGTTTTGACGTGTTTTCACCTTCTGCCATTGTTGAAGCCAGTTGTTGTTGTTTGTTTCTTTCTTTCTGATGCTTTTATAACACCAACAACGGTTCCCCCGAATCTCTATACGTAGATTTCGTGTGTACCATACACATGAAGGAAACATTGGCTCTAATACCACTTGATTGGTTACACAATTAATGACACAATGAATTATATAAGGATTATAAAATTGATTTGCTATCACACAGTTTGTATGTGAAGCGAAGTAATGAAGAAACAGAATAAGTAATAATGGGGTTAGTTGTTTTGTTTTTTGTATTATCTCTCTTCAATATTACAAGCACAGTAAATTGAAGGCATGTTTTTTTTTTCAATTCTCTCATTCACAAATTTATAATAAGAAATGAATGAGGCACTCTCCACAATCCCATGTAATCTTGCAAAAAAATAGGACCATGAGCAAACTTGTTCAACCCGCTACTAATGTACACATAATAATGGGTCTTCTTTTGACTCTTCCAACGTCTCATTTATTTTTGAAGAGGGTTTTCTAAGATCATCCAGATCAAAAGTGGAATGAAAAACTAACTGTTGCACTTGTTGAAAATGAGTTCACTCAAAGCTTAAATGGCTATTCTTTATTCATTAAATCTGAACATAATGTTTTTATTGCAATATTAATTTATTTTGATGAGATAGTGGTTACAGGAAATAAGTTAATGATATAAACAAGTTCAAAGCCTTTCTAAAGACTAAGTTTCAAATTAAATATTTGGGAGTTTTTAAAGTATTTTTTTGGTATAGAAGTAATAAGGAATAAAACCTGTATATGTTTATTTCAAATAAAATACACTTATGATCTTCTGGCAGAGTTTGGTCTCTTAAAGTGCAAGCCAATTAATACTCCAATTGAACCAAACTTAGTGTTTTGTGTTACTGAAAATTCAAGTGATCTTCCCTTAAAGAACATAACAGAATATCAAAAACTTGCTGGAAAATTAATATACTTAACCTTAACCAGACCTGACATATCCTATTATGTGCATGTATTAAGTCAGTTTATGCATGTACCTAAGTATTCTCATCTGAAATGTACTTTAAGAGTTTTAAGATGCTTGAAGTCTACACCAGGTAAAGGTATATGTATTGAACAGGGTACAGACAAAACTTTAACAGGTTTTGTTGATTCCAACTGGGGTAAAAAGGTTATGTCCAGGAAATCTGTTACATGATATTGTCTATTTTTAAATGGTTCTCTTCTTACTTGGAAAAGTAAGAAGCAAGCTACCATTTCTAGGTCATCTGCAGAGGCTGAATATAGATCCCTTGTAGATGTAACCTGTGAGGTTATATGGGTTCTTAAATTGCTTAAAGATTTTCAAGAAACTTGTACATTACCTGTAACTGTTTATGTCAACAATACAGCATCAATTAAAATTGATTCTTGATCAAGTATATTTTTACGAGGTCAAGGTGAACCTACGCTTGTGTGCATGATAGAGTTTAAGGACTAACAAGATTCGAACCTCCGACACTTAGTCGTGGATAACCCACATCGGTATCGTTTCGATTTCGACAGGGTGGCGATTTAAGAGTCCACCAACAACCCAGCATACGGGGTTGAGTGGCTCAAAGACATGAAGGTTTTATAGTTCATGACATACCTGAAAATCTTTATGTTTTAGATCATATAAAGCTTGTTCGTACGATGATGATATGTATGCCAGTGTTACGTATGAGTAACCAAATATGTTTTTAGGGTTTATGAGCTATGTATTTATAGGCTCACGAATTAGGGTTTTGATAGAATCTCTTCCCTAATTAAATGCGATCTCATCCTAACTAACTTTCTTTATTTAAGGAAAAGAATCTGAATTAATTATAACGTACATTCTTCTAGAATATACTGGACCCTTATGCAAGTATACGAAACTCACATCAGATGGTATAGGCGCATAGAGTGCGATTATACCCGTATCATACGTTGTAGATGGCAATTAGTGTGCGGTTCAGGGCTTTGGATGCATAATTCGTATTGTCATGCTGATATGCATATCATTAAGTCCCCCCTAGTTCAATGTTATATACAATGAAAATTAGTGTATGACATCGAACTAGTAAGAATATTTACACATAATGAACCATAACAATTCCCTTGAACCAATTTAGCATGCTTAAAATTTTTGTTAAAATGCCTAGTTGGATTTCAAGTGTAACCGGATAGTGCAAAAGATTTTTTAAATATATATGCGTAACCGGATACTGTATTAGCATTAAATGCAATGTATGCATGTAGTCACTAAACTGTCTTTTCAACTGCATTTCCTGCACCCGAGGTGACAACTGTCACTGTTTACCGAAAAGGTAATCATTGTAATTATGCAACTGCCTGTTAGTGCTAACATGCACCGGACATATTAACAAAGTGTTTAGCCTAAGAGTGACACACTTGTACGGTTGTGATTACACCCTTGGTACTTTTTGACCCACATATTTTCTCTATAAGTAGGGGTTTTGGCATATTTTATCTCACAATCTTTTCCCTTTAAAGGCATTCAATCCTGTTCATCTTCTCTGCCAAATCTTTATCTGATCGTAAAAAGGTGTGTATCACACTCTTATATTTTTGTTGCGTTATACTATGTAACCTTAGTTACATATTTACATCTTACATATATTGTGTTCTGATTTTCTTTATTTTGCAGATGAAGATGGAATCATATGCACCAAATCCTGCCACCGACTCTGGTAATTTCACCAGTTCTCCGCCAATTGTTCTGACACTATACCTCCTCTTTATCAAACCCCTGATGCCCGAAAATAAAAATTTACATAATAGAAACTTTTAAACAGTTGTTTGGGTGATCAATCCCTCTGTTGTTTTTCATATGTAGCACCGCTTGAGTGTTTGTGCATGCCAGGTGCGTTTTATTGCTCTTCCATCTAAACTGGCTAAACGATACGCCCCTGTATTGCTTACACCAATAACCTTGTATGGTCCTTCCCATTTAGGTCCAAGTTTACCCGTATCTTCTGCTCTGCTTGCTTTGTTTTTCCACCATACCAAATCATCCAATTTGAAAGATAATGGTTGTACGCGCTTGTTATAGTAGCTTGCATTTCTTTGCTTGTTGATTGCTTCCTTTATGGCCGCCATTTCTCTGCGCTCTTCAACCAAATTTAGATTTTCACGCAGTTCCTCGCTATTACTACTTTCATCGAAGGAAGCTATGCGCATTTTTGGTACATTTATCTCCGCGGGTATTACAGCCTCGGACCCGTACACCAAACTGAAAGGTGTTTCATTAGTCGGACTTTTTGGGGTCGTGCGGTGTGCCCACAACACGTTTGGTAGTTCATCTATCCACCCCCTTCGGCACAATCTAAGTCTTGCTTTGATACCTAGCACGATATCTCGATTTGTTACCTCACACTGGCCGTTTGTCTGTGGGTGTGCAACTGATGTGAAAGTTTGTTTTATATTCAGCTTGTGACACCATTCACTGAATGGGTTACCTTCGAATTGTGTACCATTGTCACTTACTATTTCATTTGGTATTCCAAACCCACAGACGATGTTTTCCCATACAAAATTTCAGATTTGCTTGCCTGAAATTGTTTTCAACGGTTTGGCTTCTACCCATTTTGTAAAATAATCAATGGCTACGACCAAAAACTTTACCCCTCCTGGTCCTGCGGGGAATGGTCTTACTATATCAATTGCCCATTTACAGAATGGCCATGGAGACGCGACTGGTATCATTGGATGTCGCGAAGCCTTGATTACCGGTGCGTGCAGCTGACATGACTGACATTTGCATATTACCTCTGTGGCATCTCTGTACATTGATGGCCAATAATATCTAAGTCGCATTATTTTGGACCCAACTGTTTTGTGCCCTGAGTGCAAAGCGCAGATTCCTTCGTGCACTTCTCGTATAATTGACTCTGCTTGAGTTGGATTAAGACACCGCAAATGAGGCCCTAAAAAGGACTTTCTGTACAGAATGCCTTTCTTTAGCAAATACATCGGTGCTTTCATTTTAATCTTTCTTGCCTCTGTTGAATCTATCGGCAATGTACCAGTGTTCAAAAATTCCACTATCGGTGTCATCCAATTTGGCTCATCTTCTTCAACTGTGGCGGATACACCATCTGTATCAATGGATTTAACCTTCACTTCCTCGACCCAAATTTCTTTCTTGAAATGGCTGAATGTTAAGGCAGCCAGCTTGCTGAGCGCATCAGCCTTTTTATTCAATGTTCTTGAAACCAGCGTTATCTGGAATAAATCAAAGTCTACCGCGAGTTCTTGCACAAGTTTCAGATACGTTTGCATCGATTCATCATGTGCTTCGAATATCCTGTTGAATTGATTTGCAACTAGCTGTGAGTCAACATACACTGACAGCTTTTTTACTTCCGAGTATTTTGCTACTCGCATTCCAGATAACAATGCTTCATATTCAGCTTCGTTATTAGTTACAGGGAAGCTAAAACGCAGCGCAAAGGTATATTCTTCTCCTTCTGGACTTTTCAAGACTATTCCTGCCCCTGCGCCTTCCGTGCCACAAGCCCCATCTGTGTGCATTTCTTACAACTGTTCGGGCGGAGGTGGTATTTCTTTTTATTCATGCGAGATTTAAATATCCTCGGCTATTTCAGCCAGGTAATCTTCTAGGACTTGTCCATTTACTGCACTTCTTGGTGAGAAGCTTATCTCGTGCTCACCTAATTCAATAGCCCATTTGGCCATGCGACCAGAATTTTCTGGTTTGTATAGCACCTGCTCAACAATTATCAGCGAATATAAATTTGCGAGAATTTTTCAAACAATTTTGAATTTCTGACAATACTCTATTTTTTATCATACCTGCTTTATTGGTTGGTCTGTTAGGACCATTATTAGATGTGCTTGGAAATATCTCCTCAAGCGTCTAGCCGTATGCACGAGCGCATAAACTAGTTTTTCGATCGTAGGATAATTTAATTCGCTTCCTGTTAAAGCTTTACTAACAAAATATACAGGAATTTGTACCTACCCCCTATTCGCTATCAATACTGAACTTATCGCTTCTTTTGATGCTGCTAAGTAAAGTATCAGCGTCTCTCCCACAATCGGCGTACTCATCGTCGGCAACTCCTTTAACAGCATTTTCATTTCTTGAAACGCCACTTCTGCTTCCTCTGTCCACTTGAAATCCATCTTCTTTAAGCAATTTTTTAATGTCCCGCAAAAGGGGAGCGATCGCTCTGCGGATTTTTATAAGAATCTGATTAATGCGGGCAATTTACCCATTAAACTTTGCACCTCTTTTTTATTTCTGGGTGACGCTATATTTTCGATGGCCTCTATTTTCTTTGGATTTGCGCGTATCCCGCACTCAGTGATTATATTACTAAGAAATTTTCCTTCCTCTTCTCCAAAACTACACTTCGACGGATTGAGCTTCATGTTTATCTTTCTCAACGATGCAAACGTTTCTAATATATCTACCAATAAACATTGCTATGTTATGCTTTTTATCACCAAATCATCGACATATGCCTCTAAATTTCTGCCAATTTGATTTTTTAAAAGCCTCGTCTATTATGCGTTGGTATGTTACTCCAGCATTCTTTAAACCAAACGGCATCTTTGTATAATAATAGATACCCAGGCTGGTGTGAAAGACAGTTTTATCCTCATCATCTGCTGCCATCTGTATCTGATGGTATCCTTTGTACTCATCCAGAAAACATTTATACTGGAAGCCAGCTAGCAATTTAACTTTCCAGTCTATTTCTGGTAGAGGATAATTATCTTTGGGACAGGCCTTGTTGATGTCTGTGAAGTCGACACACATGCGCCAAGACCCATCAGGCTTTTTTACCAGTACCGGGTTTGCTACCCACGTCTGGTACCTCACTTCTCGTATTATATTTTCTTTGACCAAATTGTCAACTTCTGCCTTCAACCATTCACTTCTTTCCGGTGCCATACCGCATTTCTTTTGGCGTACCTGTGTCAGACTTGGGTTTGTGTTAAGTTTTTGCTCAGCTATTTCTCTTGGCACACCGATCATGTCTACTTCTTTCCATGCAAAGACATCCGTATTGGAAGCTAATATGTTACGAAGCTTAAACTTTGTTTCATCTAACAATCCTCCGCCGATTTTAATTTTTTACTCTGAATATCGCGGGTTTGTGATAATCATGCAGCTTCGGAGCTGTTCTTCTTCACTTGGCTGTTTTTTGGTTTGTTCCACAGCTGCAACACTTGTATCTTGTTTTTCCGACCTTATCATTGCGATTCCTAATGGAGTTGGGAACTTTATAAGACCATGCACTATGGAAGGAATAACTGCTAACTTTTGCAAGTTGTGCGTCCTAAAAGCGCATTATATTTTGAGTAAGACCTTACTACAGCAAATTCTACTGTTGTACTTCTTACTAACTCCTTATTATCATCATCTACCAGCTCTAATTCCAACTTGATGATCTCTATTGGCCATGCGGACTCTTCGGAAAACCCTGATAATGCGGTGCTAGGAGCTATCAGCTTGGCTCGTACCACTCCAGGCAACAACTGGAACCAATGTTCATACATTATATCAACACCACAACCAGTGTCTACGTGCAACCGCTTTATGATGTACCCACAGCTATTAACGCGCCCTTTAATTGTGATAGGCGCATCCGAGGGTTCTTGCGCTATGGTCAGGAATAGGATGGGAGTGTTTTCCCATTCCTCTGACAATTCTAATTTGTGTCTTTGATTTGCTCGTCCGCTGGTCACCATGTTAATGGTTTTATCTCTTTCCTTTTCATAATTCTTTCTTTGCCATGGATACTCTTTTTCTCCTTTTGGCTTCTCACTTGATGTTTTTCCACCTTTCTTCAAGTGTTGCAATCTTCCTCTTTTAAGTTCAGCAACTACCTTTTCAATTAGATGCCGACATTCATTGGTTTCATGACCGTAATCGTCATGAAAGTCAAAAATTTGCTTTTATCTCTATTCCCATATTTTGACAAAGGTATTGGGGGATCGAAACTTTTTCATACTGCCTCTGTAGCTAATATTTCTTTTGGTGTTTTCGTGAGGTCTTTTATCAATGCAACATTATCAGCATGGTTGTTTTTAAACCTTTGACTTCATCCCCTTTGTTATCATTAAACTTGCGATATTTATCGCCATTTTAATTACTGCTTCGAGATGGCCCACTACCACCATAACGCTTGCCAGATTCTGATCCTCTTCCTAGCACTCGATAATAATCGTCATCAATATCCATGTTTGAAGAGGTATTTCCACAATTTTGCTTTATGTCTTCTTGTGCACGCATATAATCATGCGTTTCTTTTATAGCTTCTGCGAAAGTATCTGGCACTCTTCAGCGTAACCACTGCCATATATAAAGATAAATGTATGTCCTTATCTATACAGTGTATAAAGCCGGACACCTTCTGGCTTTCTGGCAGGTCTTGTATTTTGGCCACCTCCTTGGTGTACCTGTCTATGACTTCTCCCAAATTTTATTTTGGTTTCTGCTTAATGTCATAGCATTCGACATGTGTTCTTTTGCGGGTGCGCAGATTGTAAAAATTTAATAGAAATCTTGAGCGCAAGTCCGCAAAACTTGTAACGCTTTGGGCTGGTAACTTATTGAACCATTCCCTTGCTACTCCTTGCAGCACTATTGGTACCATATGGCATGCTACTGCATCACCCCAGCTGTGCGTTCATACCGTTCCTTCAAATTTTTGCAAAAAATCTTCTTGATCTGACAATCCATCGTAACTTTCCAATGTTAAAGGTAACACAGGTGCTACTATGAAGGGGTGATTTGTAATATGTGGCACAAACTTTTCCGTTGTGGGAGCTAGCTCAAGACTTTGCTTAGCTTTTTGTCCCTGCATCACTGCTAACCAATTGCTCATAAATTCTTGTACTCGCGCTGGTTCATTGAAAGCTGGTGCCAAATGAGGTGGTGCAACTTGCTGCAATTGAGATATAAAGTTGTTTGACTGAGTCGAGACATATTGCGTCCCGCTATATTGGTTGCTTGCAACATTTGGAATTGGTTGCGAAGATGCACACGTCGTTGACCCTCGTTGTGGCTTCAGCATAATATATGAACCTTCTGGATTTCTCAGACCCATCTGCTTGATTCTTTCCTGAGCATTCTCGGTAGTAACCCTTTCAATAGGAGTTCCTGTTTCTAATACGCTTTCATCAGGAGAGTGCCACCAATTCTTAGATGGTTTTTTTAGGATTGTTTCTGATGCAACTGATCCCGTTTCGAAGTTTGATGTTGATGGAGACTTTGATGTGCCTTTGACTGGTGCATGTGGCGTCGGTGGTGTATTCATAACAGTCACTGTAGGTGTTTTAAACCATGGACTTACTGGAGAATCCGATCGCCGCTGATTTTTAGCATTCTTACTTCCTCCACCCATTCTTGTTGACAATTTTGAAAACCTGAAAGTGACCGATTAATTAAACAAAAATGTTTTACGGAAAGAAGATACATATAATAAAGTATACACAACATAAATTCCAATCTTATTTGTTCATGTAACCGGTCCCACGGATGGCGCCAAATGATCAAGCATATTTTCATGAGGTCAAGGTGAACCTACGCTTGAGTGCATGATAGGGTTTAGGGACTAACAATATTCGAACTTCCGACACTTAGTCGTGGATAACCCACATTGGTATCATTTCGATTCTGAAAGGGTGGCCGATTTGAGAGTCTACCAATAACCCAGCATACGGGGTTGAGTGGCCCAAAGACATGAAGGCTTTATAGTTCGAGACATACCTAAAAGTCTTTACGTTTTAGATCGTATGAAGCTTGTTCGTACGATGATGATATGTATGCTAGTGTTACATTTGAGTAACCGAATATGTTTTTAGGGTTTATGAGCTATGTATTTATAGGCTCACGAATTAGGGTTTCGATAGAATCTCTTCCCTAATTAAATGCGATCTCATCCTAACTAACTTTCGTTATTTAAGGAAAAGAATCCGAATTAATTATACCATACATTCTTCTAGAATATACAGGACCCTTATGCAAGTATACGAAACTCACATCAGATGGTATAGGCGCATAGAGTGCGGCTATACCCGTATCATACGTTGTACATGGTAATTAGTGTTGATGTGTCAAGACGTAACCTTTAAAATGTAAATAATATGCTTAATAATTAACACATAATACAGGCAACTAAAACCCGATCGTGCAGTAACTAGCAAGTAAATTGACCAGTTCGATCCACAGGAAGAAATTTGTTTTAAGGATTTTACAACGATTAATTATTCTAAAAGGTGGTTTGGGTTTGAAGTTGTATTTTTGTTTAACGAAACAGTAAATAAATATAATGAATAACAAGAATGAGAATGCGGTGTTTACTTCTATGCTTGATAAATGACAGAGATTGTTCTTTTATAATTAAAACCGTTATGTGATAGTTACAATAGAGCAGTTTATATCAATTTCACAATTTCTATAAACTTAAGAGCTATGTTTAATCGACAAGATTCTTTCGTGGTTGAATTCACATAAAACCTAGTTTACTAAGATCACTCTAAGTAAACTACATGATTGTATATCCTAAATATCGTTCAATTAACATCCTATACTCACATATAGGTGGCTAGATCACTAGGTGTTGAAGTATAAGCTATGGTCTTTGATAAACTCACATAAACCAAGTCATAACTTACATAATTGAACTAGGATACAAGGATGATTACAACAATGGATCTTTTAAAAGAATATGGTGATTTAGATTGATTAACTAACTAGATCCAACCCGGTTAAACTCACGTGAAACCTAAATTACAACAATCACTTGAGGTAATTTCATAACTATGTTGCTTTGGAACTTATTCAATTACCGAATTAAACACATAACAAAATCACTTAAGTTTATGCATCTAATCGTCTAGATTACTAGGTGTATTGAAGTATAGATTGTTTTCCTAGTTAACTCACATTAATAGGTTTACAATCTATGTAATTGAAGTAATGAACTAAGCAAGCATAACAATGGTTCTTACGGTTGAACTAGATAATTTAATAAATCAAACATATATATAACTATCATAACATCAAAGTATAGAACAATCTCAAGCCATAAATCTTATATTGAAGCAAACACACAAGGCTTTTAGCCTAACATAATCATAATAGAACTAATGGAACAGTAAATACAAGTTGAATTCATGTTTAAAAGATATAGAACAATAATACCAATAGTGATGAATGATCCTAGCTTAATCTTGATGTTGAAAGAGTGGAGATTGACTTGTAGCCTTTCTTGAACCTTGAAAATGGTACTAGAACTGAGGGAAAACGTAATGGTGAAGGTGTATGAAGTATGTAACCAAAGGCTCTATTAAATAGGCTCAAAAATTAGGTATTTTGGCCAGAAAGTGACCAGATGCGCCGCATCTCTTTGGGATGCGCCGCATCTCTTTACGTTCAGTAGATTCCAGCTAGGTTCTGCACTCAGGACTGACCAGATGCGCCGCATCTGGCTTGGATGTGCCGCATCCCTCTCAGATGCGCCGCATCTGGTGCTGTTTTGGTCCAGAAATCCTAATGCTCCGCATCTGAAACTGTCGGGAGTTATTTGGTGCAGAGATGCGCCGCATCTGAGGTAGATGCGCCGCATTTGGACCTGTATCAGCATTTTCAGGCTGTTTTGCGCTTTCAATCTTCATTTTAACTTTTTTTTCGCTGTTGGTCTTCACTTATTCATTCACAATGGACTTTTACAAATATTCATGAATTACAATACATAAGTACAATAATTACATACAAATGGAACAACTTTGGATCGAAATAACGGCAATAAACATGTATGATTTTGGCGTTATCAAAATCCCCACACTTAAACCTTGCTTTTCCTCAAGCAAGACTTACAAGAATTTGAAATTTACTATAGTGAATACACATTGATGAAAACACACACGAATCACAAAATGTACACACTCACACTTTTTATTTCACACATAATATCACACTCACGCGTTTTGAGTATACACACACCTTTGGAGTACACACACTTTTATTTATTTCACAATGTAATACACACACTTTGAGTGCATACACGAAATGAAATCACACCAAAGTCGAAAGGTGGGTTTTAAAGTCCACATTTCTTAAAAATTTGGATCCTCAGGAAAATTAGGACCTTTACGAAAAACCTTTTATATTTTGAAAATTAGACATGTTAGTTTTTACACTAACAAGTTTTCCGGTTTTAACCTCAAAGTCCGGTTGAGGGTAACTGAAAACCGAAGCCTCAGTCGGCACTTAGCAAGCTACTCGCCCCCATGATTGAAGTATCATGGAACTTGAAACCGGATGTCTTAAAAATGGTTTTACCCAATATAGTTCATAAAATAGCATAAGTTTTTAGAAGAAACTATATCATGTCCAAATATCATCGGTGAACCATGAGTTTGCACACCTCAATTTGTTATGGCATATGTATGTTGGCCGCAGTCAACATAGATGCGGTTGATCTTTACGGAAATCATCCATCTGGGGATTAGATTCATTAGCCTTAAAACCTAATTTGCAATGTGTCCCCCATTGTACGAGACAGATCCATCTCATGGTTAGGATAAGTCTGACTACCAAAAACCCTGTTTGATGCTGAGGTGAGGTGGATTTCCAGCCGATGATAGAGATGACTTTTCAAGATTTTTCGTCAACCTACAGTTGTTCTGGACTACATCTTCTAACATAAGTTAGCAAGTGTGTCATATTGGAAGATTTGACTTCCTTCACAATCATTACATAGATGAGCATTGGATTAGATTGTTAGAACAACAAATTACTTGATGATTCTTTTTCATTCAGAATGTGGTATAGCATGATGATTATATCTTTTATATGACTACTAGTTTTATGATTTTTAACATAATAAACTCAATCATTTGGTTGTTTCTTAATTTGTTTTGTGATAATAATTTCGGTGTATACACCTAGTTTTAAAATCTACAAATTTTAAACAAAATTTGAATTTATGAAGATAAAAGTTTAAAAATTTTCACCATTTTAAGCCTTTTTAACCAAAATCAAAAACCCCCTTTTTAACCAAAATTAAAAACTCGAAAGAATTTATAACTTCCTCCCCACACTTGAGTTCATGTATCGCACTCGTTACATGAAATCAGAAAAATTTAAATTTGAGAGGGTTAAAGAGTGTAAGAGAGTTTATTACTTTCAAGGTCTAAAACCAAAGTTCACGGGATGATGGCGCTGAACTGAATGCCAGCATAAGAACATCATCCACTTCTTGCAACCCCAAAACAATCACCAATCAAGTATGTGCTGAACTTACTGCCAGTCTTAAAAAATGCAGCATATAGTACAATGCTCACCTGTATCAATTCAAACAAAGCAAACATTTCATAGAAACAATGGGGTTGTACTCCGTGTACCAAAAACCCCACACCTAATTAATAAAGTTATTCAAATTACAAACGTCCAACATACTATTAAGTTATTACACACCAAATATGAAATTAAATTGTTTTTCAAACAAACCAACATCAATCAAACCTTTCACACACTTCACGAATAATCACGTCAACTTCAGAAGAATCCCCAAAAAGAGTTACTTGGGCCAGCTCCACCTTCGTTTTGGTTTGCCGCGTCGTCGTCCTGAAATATTAAAGGGTTGTACCCCTGATAGGTTGCTTGAACAGGGACGACAGTAGTGTCTTCATTAGGCGGGTTATGGGGATATGCAGGAGGAGGATAAGGCACAGGATATGGATCACCCATTCGAACCCATGGTTCGTATGCAGGCTAAGGAGAGGGGGTATAGTTAGTGGGATCTGCAGCGTATGACACGGTCTATTCATGTATCCAGTTAAGCTGATTTTGCTGCCCCGCTTGAGTGTACCACGTTCTATCATTCCCTACATCAATGTAATGTTACATCTCCCTGTTACCTGTATCGTAGTGATCAATTACCTTTTGAGTGTTTCGATCATTATGGAGTCGCAAATCTGTAAATTGTCGCGCCATGTAAGCCTCCCAATCATTTCCCGGACCTGAACTACTTCCAACATTCGGCTGTGGATCTGGCTGCGGTTGTAGTTGTTGCGGTTGCCTGTTCTCGGGATCCACATACCTAGTTAGAAGGCCGTTTGACCCCCTCATCAAAATGTTTGCCCTTGTATAACTTACTCTATCAAAGGCAATCATATGTTTCTCCTCTAACCCACTTGTATTGATACAAAAATGTTGGGCAATCCTGGTTACAAAATGGCTGCCCATGATTGGTGTAATCTTTTTCCTTTCTTCGAGAAGGAAAGTGAGAATCATTCATGGAATATGAACATGGGTGTGATCCATTATCGCGTGAATGTACCAGATATCCAAGTTGGTAACTTTTTCGCTACTGTCTTTTCGACAGTTTATGGTACTTGAAATGAATCTTTGGACGCATCGATGCTGGTAAGTACGTAGCTTGCTACAAGTCTGCTTGCTTGCACTATATGCGTTATTGCTCATGTCCACCCATGCTTCTGAATGATTAAAAGAAGAAACGTAGACTATACATTGATTAAAGTAATTTTGCATCAATTGGTGTGGCAAACCTTCATAAATATCCAGTGCCTTTACAAATTGTAGTAGTGTTAATGTCCGGTCTTGCCTTCAAAGCCGAAATCTCATAAAGGTACCTGATGTTGGTGACGTATAATCAACCCTAAGTGAACCAACGAATTCTTTGACTAATAGTGGGTACACTCTTTCTTGCATTCTGAATAGGTTTTCCCATGCATATATTCGATGGCCTTGATACGATACTTGGAAAAGGTTACGAAAATTTTGATATTCACCGGCTTCTTCTAATGGTGTCCAATCGATATATTTACCTGGGTATACGTCTTTGTGCAAAAGTGTCTTCATCCGTTCATGATATTCTGGATGCATCAAAACCGCGTTGATCCATGGATCCGGAGTGGTTAATCCACGGACATTTAATTGCTGGTTGTCAATATCCATTTCTTCTTCTTCAACAGCATTTTCTCCTCACTTGTTTTTGGATCTATAATTGTCGGGCCTTTTTGCTTCTTTGATCTTGATGATGATGCTCTAGTCTACATAAAAACACAACAAAACCAAACAAACAAAACAACAAACCAAGTTGATTAGCGTTAAAGATATTCAAAACATATTTCATATAGCATAAGCCAAAACCATGTAGAACATGTTATATAGTACGCATTACACAAACTCTCATGTCAAACATAATTCTATCATGGATGTACTTATCTCACTTTTAACAAACATGTACTAGTATGACTCATAATCTTTATCACTTCATAAGTTCAATCATATCTAGCATAATTAGTTTTACCAAAACAAGTATATGAAACCATTAGCATTCATCAATAAGCATGTCAAACAATATACAATCAATGGTTATCATACATTTAGACACTAAAGTTGACTCAAGTATACAATTTCATCAAAAAGCCTAAGCATATAATCCTTAACTTCCGCAAATAAAACTTTTCAATTCGAACAAACACTAAGTTAAGGCGTTTATGAGTTTAGCATAATCAATGAATTGCTTTAATTCCACTTAGATCACTTACTAGTCAACAAAAGTCAAAATCCCCAATTTAAAAACCCTAAAATTCAATAATTTGTGTAATCGTGTAATTCAACTAAGGTTCATGCGGATTTGCTAATGTATACTAGTAATTGAACTCTAAAACATCCCAATTTAAACAAGTAATGGTCATTCTTTCGAAATCCCCAAATTCATGAAGAACTCTAATTTATAAAGTAAATTTTTGAGCAATTAATCATGAAATTCGAGCATGAATAAGGATTAGTAACAACAATACAAGCATATAATGACCAAAACATGAAGATTTAAACATCCCCGCACTTAGAACAAGCTAAATCCGAATTTGAGAATGAAGAACACAAGAACCATGAAGAAATGAAGAGTAATCTTACCTTTCTCATGTTAATAGATGGATTAGATGCTCAAAGATGGGTTTAATCGGTTGATTTAGTGTTTAGAGATGGAATCCTTAAGAGAAAATGAGATGAAGTTCGGAGTTGTAGGTGAAAAAATGAGTAAAATTGATAAACTCCCGTATTTGTGCAAAAAAAATAGGCAGACTCCCACATTCAGACATAGATGCGGCGCATCTGGAGCAGATACGGCGCATCTGGCTCAGATGCGGCGCATCTGAAGCAGATGCGGCGCATCTGGTGGCCCAAAAGCGGCGCATGACCAATTCTCGTCGCATTTAAAACTGTCGGGATTTTTCTTGTCTTCAGATGCGGCGCATCCCTTACAGATGCGGCGCATCTGGCCCTGTTGCACCAGTTTTTGATGTTTTTTTCGCGTATTAAACATTGCGGAAGGTCCCTAAACAACTTGGTTCATACTAAAACTCGAAAAATCACTCAAAACAATCATTCCTAAGGAATGAGACACACGAATGGAACTATTTACAATTTGTGAAGTTTATTAGGGAGTCGTTCACGCGACTCCTTCCCAAGCTAATTAGTGTTGGGGGAGAAAGTGATGCCATCTTGAACCGTGGTATCAACTCCATCAAAATAGAGTTTTAATCGATGACCATTCACTTTAAAAGTATTTCCGTTTCCAAACAACTCAACATATCCCGATGGAAATGCTTGTTTCACCAAATAAGGTCTCGTCCATCGGGACTTCAACTTTCTGGGAGAAAATTTAAACCGTGAGTTAAAAACCAAAACCTTATCACCGGTTTTAAACTCTTTCACTTCTTTCAATCGGGCATCATGCCACCTTTTCATTTTCTCCTTATACGAGCTCGAATTCTCGTACGCTTCTAACCTCAACTCTTCGAATTCATGCATTTGCATGAATCGGTTTTCACCAGCCTTTTCCATGTCTAAATTACAAAGCTTCAATTTCCAGTATGCTCTATGTTCCACTTCAATCGGAAGTTGGCACGCTTTACCATATACAAGTCTAAATGGTGTGGTACCGATTAGTGTTTTAAAAGTAGTCCTAAAGGCCCACAACGCATCATCTAACTTGCGTTGCCAAATCTTAGGGTTGTTATCAACCGTTTTCTCAAATATGCGTTTCAAGGCACGATTTGTGTTCTCTACTTGACCACTCATTTGCGGGTGGTACGGAGTAGAGAAACGATGAGTTACGCCATACTTCATCAACACCTTTTCAAGAAGGTTGTTGGCAAAACGTGACACCCCGAACTAAATCAACATGTACGGACCATCAACAACAGGATCATTACAAGGTCAAACACTATATATATGCTATTTCAAAACAAGTTTGCATTCATGAAAAAAGGGGACATCATAACTAACGTCGAATGTTTTACATCAAAAGTATGCTTCAATGAATAGAAGCAAGGATAATAGTATGTGACCCATAGGTCGTTACAAATCATAGTTTCAAAAGTAATAATATTTATGGATGCAAGATAAACATTCATGCGGTGATATCTCTAAAGCAGCGGGTGTCTACAGCAAGACTAGTACAACAGCGGAAGCAACCTTAAGCACCTGAGAAAAACATGCTTAAAAACGTCAACACAAAGGTTGGTGAGCTATAGTTTAAGTATAACAGTATGTAAGGTAGGCTACGAGATTTCAGTGCTACAAAGAGCGTTTCAAAACAGTATGATAAAGTATATGTTTAACCGTGGGCACTTGGTAACTAACTTAACGTTTATAATCCTCTGAAAGTACACTTGGTGAGTGCGTATGTTTACGAAGTATTAAACACCCGTTAAATGCTAGCGCTACTAGCCCGAGTGGGGATGTCAAACCCTATGGATCCATATCTAAGATTCGCGTTCACCGGTTCAAAAACCAATGACTAAACGTTACCGAGCTAAAGGGAATGTTTATGCCATTGTATAACCCACACATATATAAAGTTTAAGTACTCATGCCTAGTATGTAAAACGTAAAATGCGCATGTATTCTCAGTTCCCAAAATAGTTAAAGTAAAAAGGGATGCTATAACTCACAGTAGTAAAGTAGTAGTAAAGTTAAGTCGGGAAGTAAGCAAGTATGTAGGTCCGAAAAGTCCTCAACCTAAGTTAAATAGTACTAAGTCAGTAAATCGTCCCAATAGGTTTAAAAGTATGTAAATTAGGTCTTAAAGGTCATCATCATTCATCATCAAACAAAAGGTGTAAATTAAGTTTCATTCTTGAAAAGAGTTTAAAACAAAGGTTGACTTCGATCAGTCACCACGGCCTCTATACCTACTGAAATAAGTTGAGACTAATGGACATGGCTCCGTATATGAGTCCTTTAGTTGTGGTAAAAATTCCAGAATCAAACTCGTCTTCGTTTAACCTTGGCGACGGTCTAAGTGCGAGTAGTTCAGAATTTTCAGCACAACGTTAAAGGACATAGTGACACTCCGAGGGCCATAGATCCTAAACCGTAACTCGGATTAAGACGAGTCTTAAATGAAAAATTATCTACTCAAACAGAGCTAATGGAAAATCATCTTTACATTAGCCCAGGTTTTACTGATCAGACCCAGAAACAGTAGCTAAGAGTGTTTCGGTGGGTTCTTGGTGCTTGATGTTCATCACGGTTCTCATCCTTGATGCTTGTAGCTTCAAGTGTACAACTGGTTGATGGATTTATATCATATTTACCAAGTTTTGACCATCATAACACAAGTACAAGTCTAAGATATGTAGCACAACTCAATTAAGAGTTGTATGTAGTTTGATGAACTAAAGTTACATCAAAGTCTTAGATTTAACATATACATGAAATATAAAAGTAATATTGAACTACAAACTTGAAAGTAAACTAACTAATCAAGATCTTAAGTTGTAGAACATAGTTCTTAGTTTGATCTTGAAGATCCAAGACTCAAAAGTCTAGATCTAAAGTTATTAAGTTAAATCCTAAGTAATAACACTTGAATCTTTACTTTAATGAAACCATAAGCTACAAAACTTAGATTTTCATCTTGTAAAGTGTATGTAAGCTTAAAAGCTTTTGTTTATAACAAAATAAGTAGACCATAAGCTATAGAACTTATATCTTTCATAAATATGTGAAGTCATAACTAGAGAGTTACACTTCCATGTTCTTGAACTTTCAAGTTAACTTTTGTTCAAGAAAAATGAGATCAAAGTTAACTAGTAACACTTAACCAACAACAACCATAATCACGAATTAAAGATGCTAGGAAATGAAGAAATAAACTAATTTAAACAAGTAACAAGTCATGGTTGTTCATACTTTAAAGATTCAAGCCAAGGCTTGATCCTTAAGAAAGTAAACTTTAAGTTTACAATCATGAATCACAAGTATGAGTTTAACAACACATGAACTTTCAATCTTTCAAACATTAAATGTAGAACATAAACTAAAAAGTTTAGTTCTTGTATGTTCTTGTTATGAACAAGATAAATGAATAACAAACTAAAGAGTTTGATTCATAATAACTAGTAAGTAATTACAACAACTAATAACTACAAGAAATTAAACAACAACAAAGAACAAATGATGATGATGATTATGTAGCTAGGCTACGGTTTTTGCAACAAAAAAAAGAAGAAGAGAAATGTTTGTTCAAGTTACTTACAAGATGAGAGAAAGAGAGAGAAAAGTTTGAGAGAAAATGGAAGTATTTTGTGTGTGTGAGAAAGTGAAGTAAGTATGAGTAACTATGTAAACAAAATTTGATAACAAAAGCACTCTCCAAAGGCCTCTAGGCCGTCGGTCATACAAGGGAAGGGAGGAGGGAGTTGTCTACTAGTTTCTTCATGTATCAAGCTCAAAAGTTGGTTATAAGGTTACTTGCATGGGAACTAGATGTAATTGACAAGTAACTAGATTCCATGCAACTTAATCCATCTAGTTTAGTTCTAAAGTAATACTTACATGGAAGTAATGGGCTAATTAACCCATTAAGTATGTAGGGTGGGCTCTTAAGTCCACTAATATTAAGCCCAAGTCCAATTAAGTAATAATCCAAACAAAAGCCCAAGTAATTAACTAGTAAACTTAGTTAATTAAAAATGATTAATAACAATTAATCATGAATGTAAATAATATCTTAAATATTATTCGTGAAAAGTTCATGTGTCACAAAGACGTGTCGGGCATACAAAAGCCAATCATGGTAACAAGTAAATGTAATAACATACATTCATTTAAACACAAGTATTAATAATAATAATTATTAATTAAACGTTAGAAAATCCAGGGTCGTTACATTACCCACCTGTTAAAGAAAATTTCGTCCGGAAATTTTAAGTTGAGGTAGATGGAGGAGTCGGAATAAGGTGAGGATACTTTTGCATCATTTGATCCTCTCGCTCCCAGGTAAACTCAGGTCCTCGTTTGGCATTCCATCATACTCGGACGATCAGAATCTTGTTGCGTTTCAAAGTCTTGACCTCACGATCCATAATTTCAATAGGCTCTTCCACGAAGTGGAGTTTGTCATCAATAGTAAGTTCTTCAAGTGGTATGATAAGTTTGGGTGCAGCAAGACACTTCTTCAAGTTTGACACGTGAAAAGTAGGATGAACTGAGCTCAATTTTGTTGGAAGATCCAAACGGTAAGCAACTGGTCCGACACGCTCCAAGATTTCAAAAGGACCAATGTATCGTGGGTTTAACTTTCCACGTTTTCCAAAACGAATCACACCTTTCCAAGGTGCAACCTTCAACATTACACGGTCGCCCACGTTGAATTTAAAGTCTTTACGTTTACGGTCAGCATAACTCTTTTGACGATCGCGGGCAGTCTTAAGTCTCGCTTGAATCTGAGCAATCTTCTCCGTTGTTTCATGGACTACCTCGGGTCCGGTGATTTGCTTTTCGCCTACTTCAGCCCAACAAATAGGAGATCTGAACTTGTGGCCATACAATACTTCAAAAGGTGCGACATTAATACTCGAGTGATAACTGTTGTTGTAAGAAAATTCGGCGAGTGGCTAATGCCTTTCCCAGGCCTTTTCGAAATGGATAACACATGTACGCAACATGTCCTCCAAAGTCTAAATCGTGCGTTCACTTTGCCCGTCAGTCTGTGGGTCATAAGCAGTACTCATGTCGAGACAGGTTCCCATGGCTTCTTGTAAAGAACGGCAAAATCTAGAAGCAAAACGGGGATCGCGATCTGAGATGATCGATAAAGGTACACCATGACGAGATACAACCTCTTTGATGTATAATTGAGCAAGTCTCTCCATCGTATCTGTTTCCTTCATAGCCAAGAAGTGTGCAGATTTAGTAAGACGGTCAACGATAACCCAAATGGTATCGTATCCGCCCACCATCTTTGGTAGCTTGGTAATTAAATCCATTGTGATCCTTTCTCACTTCCATTGTGAGATTTCCGGTTATTGAAGTAACCTAGAAGGTCTTTGATGTTCGGCCTTAACTTTCGAACAAGTCAAACACTTACCAATATAAGTTGCAACGTCCTTCTTAAGATTCGGCCACCAATACTGTTCCTTAAGATTGTGGTACATTTTGCCCGCTCCGGGGTGAATCGAGTATCTCGACTTATGGGCTTTATCAAATATAAGGTTCCGTAGATCTTCATAAAGAGGTACCCAAATTCTTCCGGCATAACATCGGAGTCCAGACTCCCTAACCTCGAATTTAGAGACAAGAATGTTCAAATGTTCATGAGATATATTCTCCTCCTTGAGAGCCTCATCTTAGGCTACTCGGATCTGGTTGTTGAGATTTGAATGGATGGCGATGTTCAGAGCCCTAACACGAAGAGGTGCCGTCCTCTCCTTTCGGCTTAAAGTGTCAGCTACAACATTGGCCTTTCCAGGGTGATAACGAAGTTCACAATCGTAGTCGTTCAATGTCTCGATCCACCGACGCTGTCTCATATTAGTTGCTTCTGATCGAAGATGTGCTGGAGACTCTTGTGGTCGGTGAAGATAGTACTTTTCGTTCCATATAAATAGTGTCTCCACAATTTGAGCGCAAAGACAACGGCTCCAAGTTCGAGATCGTGAGTAGTGTAATTTCGCTCGTGAATCTTCAGTTGACGGGAGGCGTAAGCGATAACCTTTGATCTTTGCATCAGTACACAACCAAAACCACTTTTCGAATTCATCGCAATAAACGACGAAATCGTCACTGCCTTCAGGAAGAGATAAGATAGGTGCGGTGGTCAACTTCTTCTTCAAGGTTTGAAATGCTGATTCGTGTGCGGTTTCCCAAATGAACTTCTTCCCTTTGTGAGTCAGCGCAGTCAAAGGATGCGCAATCAGAGAGAATCCTTCAATAAATCTTCGGTAGTAACTGGCGAGACCTATAAATTGGCGGATGTGAGTTGGAGTAGTGGGAGTCTCCCACTTGCTGATAGTTTCAATCTTGGCTGGATCAACTTTGATACCCTGGTCGCTCACAACATGACCCAGAAACTGGACTTCTTTCAACCAAAATTCACACTTGGAGAATTTGGCGTGAAGTTGCTCTTGTCTCAAGAGTTCAAGCACTAATCGAAGATGTTGCTCATGCTCTTCTTCGCTCTTGAAGTAGATGAGGATATCATCTATGAAGATGATAACAAACTTATCTAAGTACGGCTTGCAGACACGATTCATGAGGTCCATAAATACGGCAGGTGCGTTGGTCAATCCGAGTGGCATTACGAGAAACTCATAATGACCATAATGAGTTCTGAACGCAGTTTTCATCGCATCACTTTCCTTCACCCTCAACTGGTGATAACCGGATCGCAAATTGATCTTTGAGTAAACCCTCGATCCTTGTAGTTGATCAAAAAGATCGTCAATACGGGGAAGAGGATACTGATTCTTGATCGTCAATTTGTTGAGTTTGTGGTAGTCGATACACATACAGAAGGATCCATCCTTCTTCTTCACAAACAACATATGTGCGGCCCAAGGCGAGAAACTTGGTTGGATAAATCCTCGATCTAATAGCTCTTGTTGTTGGCTCTGTAATTCTTGCATCTCGGAAGGTGCGAGTCGATAAGGTGTGCGAGCTACAGGTGCAACTCCTGGTATTAAATCGATCTGAAACTCTACTGCTCTCGGCGGTGGTAATCCAGGCAATTCTTCAGGGAAGACATCGGAATATTCGTTCACAATTCAAACATCGTTCACACTCTTCACCTCGGTTTCTACCATTTTCACATGTGCTAGCACGGCAAGACGTCCTTTCTTCATGATCTTTTGCTCTTTCACGCAACTAATGAGGTTCAGCTTTGAGGTACATCTCTCTCCGTAAATGATCAGTGGCTCGTCGTCTCTGTGTGGTATACGAAGAGCTTTATCTCCACAGATAATGTCAGCCTTTATCTTGGTCAACCAGTCCATACCGACAATAACATCAAAGCTTCCCAACTTGATGGGTATCAGGTCAATCTCGAAATCCACACCAGCTATGTTGATAATGGCTCCTCGGCTAATATGGTCAACTTTCTCAAGTTTTCCAATGGCTACCTCTACAAGCATACTCTCCTTTAACGGGACTAATGACCAATTAATCTTATCGTAAAAGTGTCTACATACATAACTTCTATCGGTACCAGTATCAAATAGGACAGAAGCTAAAAGATTATTTATAGTGAATATGCCTGTCACCAAGTCAGGATTCTTGCATGCATCCCTTGCATTAACGTTGAAAGCTCTACCACGGGGTGGTCCACCGTCCTTTCACTTGTTGGGGCACGCATTTCTAAAATGGCCCGTCTATCCGCATTCATAGCACTTTTTCGGTCCATTGGGGTTCGGCTTCCCAGTCATGGTGGTGACCTTGCAGTCCTTACCGATATGTCCAGTCCGTTGGCACTTTTCACAAATAACGTTACATACCTAGTATGGTGCTTGTAGCACCTCTTGCATTGTGGTAGGGTACCCTTGTAGTTGGGGTTTGAGTTGGTGTTTGGATTGGGGTTTCCACCGTTGTTGTTTCCTCTGAAACCCTCATGTCGTTTCGCCGGGTTTTGATCATAGGTCCTTCCCCTGTTGTTATCCCATTTGCGCTTCTCACTACTTCCCGCTTCAGACTTAGCCTTCTCCGGTTCATCGATGATAATTTGGTTCATTAAAGTATCCGCCATGCGCATTGCTTCCGGGACATTGGGTGGTTTGGACGAGGTGACGTTTCCCTTAATGGACTTAGGAAGTCCCCACAAATATCACTCCATACACTTGAATTCCGGGGTGACCATGGTAGGACACATCAGGGCTAGTTCCAAATATCTACGATTGTAACCATCGAGGTCGTTTCCCACAACCTTCAACTGAATAAACTCAATTTCCATCTTCTGGATCTCGGTCCTAGGGCACTATTCCTCAATCTGGGCCCCTTTAAATTCCTCCCATGGGGTAGCAAATGCCTCATCAATACCCTTTGCTTGAGCCACCGTGTTCCACCACGTTAGTACGCCGTCAGACAGCGTGCATGAAGCAAACTTGGTTTTATTCGCCTCTGACCAGTTACTAACTCGAAACACAGATTCTAATTTCTCGAACCATCTAGTGAGACCAACCGGCCCCTCTGTTCCACTGAAGTTGTGGGGTTTGCAGCTTTGGAACTCTTTGTACGTGCACCCATTACGAATGGGTTGAATAACCGGTGGTGGTGGTGGTGGAGCTTGGAGGTTCCTTTCTGTTAAAGCTGCGGTGACTCGTTCATTGATCATATCCTCGATTTGGGCTGCGGTAGGTGTTGATCGTCCGTTGGCAATGGTGTTCTAAACAAAAATTTTGACTCAAGTCAAAATCCAGTATTCAAATAGTAATAATACAGTATATGGTAGCCAACATGGAATCAACACATCACATGTTTATTAAGTAACGCATCTAGGTACAAATACCACAGAATCATCATACAGTAACCTAAATAGAACATCGTGCAGGAATTAAATAACGCAAAGTTCCATTCATTAATAAAAGTTGCATACATCTGTAAAGGTTCGTACAATACATAAGTAATACATAAAACTACAACTAGATTACATAATGAAATCTACTACAAAGGTCCTACGGTGAAGGTGGGTGTAGGATGTCCAATACGTGGGACATCTGGTCCTCGAGCTCAGTTACCTGAGCACGAAGGATCTCCACCTCCCTCATCAGTTCCTCGATAGAGGGAGAGGGTGGGGCAGGTAGTGCAGTCGGTACGTTTGGTGCTGGAGGAGCTGGTGGTGCAGACGGTCCGGCTCCAGAAGTAGAGGCTGCGAAGCGGTAAGGCTTACGGATGAAGGGGTCAGCAGAATACGGCACAAGTCGCTTACGGGCGGTAACCCTACGATGCCGACAATATGCGTCAGTGAATTCTTGACCTCCGTTGATCCCTGAAATGACGGTACCATCGAAACGGTACCGCTTCTTCGGCGGGGTGGAGGGTGGCTGTACAGGTGCATCATCAGGGTCCTCCTCATCAGAGTCATCGTCACTAGAGTCGTCTGTGGATGAGTCGTCGGATGACGGGTCATCTGAATCATGTGGAGGTGGCTGCATGGGTGGCTGTACTGGCTCTCCTCGGGCGGCCATCATCTGTTCGTATCTGGTTGGTCCGATCGGTACGAGACGTCCATCAGGAGCGCGTCGGCACCAATGACGATACTGATTACGGAATGGACCTTCCCCAAATTCCGCAGGAATCACAACACTACCGGGATGGTGATGTGGCTCCTGAGGTACCGGGGCAAGTGGAGCTGGAATCTCCGAGAGGTCCTGGGCTCCGTCTGCAGTACCCACTGGGGCAGGCGCATGACTACTAGCTCCGGAGGACGAAGCACCTGGGTCACTAGAGTGTGTCGCCGACGGGATCGGGGAGCGGCAACAGTGGCAGGTGAAGTGGCTGAAGTGTCTGTGTCGCTGCCCAAAATGATAGCAAGTGGAATATCCGACATCTGAACAAGGAAAAATAAATTTTCCATGTCAGTAAGTCATAAAGCAAGCACGTATTAGGCCAAGTAACTACAACAGTCTAAATCATGTGTAACAGTAAGTAGCATGGCAATAACGACAAGTATCATGCAATCGAAAGCATATAATAGCATGCAGTAGTGAAATCATGTAGTAGCATATGGCATATAGCAGTAAAAGTAAGCAGCAGCATGCAGTAAGTTCCCCATAAACAAGTAAACTAGCAAGTTGTAGATTAGTCCTATTAGTGAATCCTACTCGAGTCGGTCTTAGACTCACTAATGCAACCTAATTCCCTACAACCAATGCTCTGATACCAAATGTGACACCCCGTACTAAATCAACATGTACGAACCATCAACAACAGGTTTATTACAAGGTCAAACACTATATGCTATTTCAAAACAAGTTTACATTCATGATAAAAGGTGACATCATAACAAACGTCGAATGTTTTACATCAAAAGTATGCTTCAATGAATAGAAGCAAGGATAATAGTATGTAACCCATAGGTCATTACAAATCATAGTTTCAAAAGTAATAATGTTTATGGATGCAAGATAAACGTTCATGCGATGACATCTCTAAAGCAGCGGGTGTCTACAGCAAGACTAGTACAACAGCGGAAGCAACCTTAAGCACCTGAGAAAAACATGCTTAAAAACGTCAACACAAAGGTTGGTGAGCTATAGTTTAAGTATAACAGTATGTAAGGTAGGCCACGAAATTTCAGTGCTACAAAGAGCGTTTCAAAATAGTATGATAAAGTATATGTTTAACCGTGGGCACTTGGTAACTAAATGTTTATAACCCCCTGAAAGTACACTTGGCGAGTGCGTATGCTTACGAAGTATTAAACACCCGTTAAATGCTAGTGCTACTAGCCCGAGTGGGGATGTCAAACCCTATGGATCCATATCTAAGATTCGCGTTCACCGGTTCAAAAACCAATGACTAAACGTTACCGAGCTAAAGGGAATGTTTATGCCGTTGTATAACCCACATATATATAAAGTTTAAGTACTTGTGCCTAGTATGTAAAACGTAAAATGCGCATGTATTCTCAGTTCCCAAAATAGTTAAAGTAAAAAGGGATGCTATAACTCACAGTGGTAAAGTAGTAGTAAAGTTGAGTCGGGAAGTAAGCAAGTATGTAGGTCCGGAAAGTCCTCAACCTAAGTCAAATAGTACTAAGTCAGTAAATAATCCTAATAGGTTTAAAAGTATGTAAATTAGGTCTTAAAGGTCATCATCATTCATCATCAAACAAAAGGTGTAAAGTAAGTTTCATTCATGAAAAGAGTTTAAAACAAAGGCTGACTTCGATCAGTCACCACGGCCTCTATACTTATTAAAATAAGGTAAGACCAGTGGCCATGGCTCCGTATATGAGTACTTTAGTTGTGGTAAAAATTCCAGAAGCAAACTCATCTTCGTTTGACCGTGGCGACGGTCTAAGTGCGAGTAGGTCAGAATTTTCAGCACAGCGTTAAAGGACATAGTGACACTCGGAGGGCCATAGATCCTAAACCGTAACTCGGATAAAGACGAGTCTTAAATAAAAAATTATCTACTAGAACATAGCTAACAGAAAATAATCTTTACAGTAGCCCAGGTTGTACTGATCAGACCCATAAATAGTAGCTAAGAGTGTTCCGGTGGGTTCTTGGTACTTGATGTTCATCATGGTGTTCATCCTTGATGCTTGTAGCTTCAAATGTACAACTCATTGATGGATTTACATCATCTTTACCAAGTTTTTACCATCATAACATAGGTGCAAGTATAACATATGTAGCACAACTCCATTAAGAGTTGTATGTAGTTTGATGAACCAAAGTTACATCAAAGTCTTAGATTTAACACATACATGAAATATAAAAGTAATATTGAACTACAAACTTGAAAGTAAACTAACTAATCAAGATCTTAAGTTGTAGAACATAGTTCTTAGTTTGATCTTGAAGATCCAAGACTCAAAAGTCTAGATCTAAAGTTAATAAGTTAAATCCTAAGTAATAACACTTGAATCTTTACTTTAATGAAACCATAAGCTACAAAACTTAGATTTTCATCTTGTAAAGTGTATGTAAGCTTACAAGCTTTTGTTTATAACAAAATAAGTAGACCATAAGCTATAGAACTTAGATCTTTCATAAATATGTGAAGTTATAACTAGAGAGTTACACTTCCATGTTCTTGAACTTTCAAGTTAACTTTTGTTCAAGAAAAATGATATCAAAGTTAACTAGTAACACTTGACCAACAACAACCATAATCATGAATTAAAGATGCTAGGAAATGAAGAAATAAAGTAATTTAAACAAGTAACAAGTCATGGTTGTTCATACTTTAAAGATTCAAGCTAAGGCTTGATCCTTAAGAAAGTAAACTTTAAGTTTACAATCATGATTCACAAGTATGAGTTTAACAACACATGAACTTTCAATCTTTCAAACATTAAATGTAGAACATAAACTAGAAAGTTTAGTTCTTGTATGTTCTTGTTATGAACAAGATAAATGAAGAACAAACTAAAGAGTTTGATTCATAATAACTAGTAAGTAACTACAACAACTAACAACTACAAGAAATTAAACAACAATAAAGAACAAATGATGATGATGATTATGTAGCTAGGCTACGGTTTTTGCAACAAAAAAAAAAAAAAAAAAAAAAAAAAAAAAAAATGTTTGTTCAAGTTACTTACAAGATGAGAGAAAAAGAGAGAAAAGTTTGAGAGAAAATGGAAGTATTTTGTGTGTGTGAGAAAGTGAAGTAAATATGAGTGACTATGTAACCAAAATTTGAAAACAAAAGCACTCTCCAAAGGCCTCTAGGCCGTCGGTCATACAAGGGAAGGGAGGAGGGAGTTGTCTACTAGTTTCTTCATGTATCAAGCTCAAAAGTTGGTTATAAGGTTACTTGCATGGGAACTAGATGTAATTGACAAGTAACTAGATTCCATGCAACTTAATCCATCTAGTTTAGTTCTAAAGTAATACTTACATGGAAGTAATGGGCTAATTAACCCATTAAGTGTGTAGGGTGGGCTCTTAAGTCCACTAATATTAAGCCCAAGTCCAATTAAGTAATAATCCAAACAAAAGCCCAAGTAATTAACTAGTAAACTTAGTTAATTAAAAATGATTAATAACAATTAATCATGAATGTAAATAATATCTCAAATATTATTCGTGAAAAGTTCATGTGTCACAAAGACGTGTTGGACATACAAAAGCCAATCATGGTAACAAGTAAATGTAATAACATACATTCATTTAAACACAAGTATTAATAATAATTATTATTAATTAAACGTTGGAAAATCTAGGGTCGTTACACAAAATGTGTTCCTCGATCGGATATGAGCGCCTTTGGGATTCCAAAGCGCTAGAAGAGATTTTTCAAGAAGTTCACCACCACCCTAGCATCATTCATAGGTAAAGCTTTCGCTTCAGCCCACTTAGATACATAGTCAACGGCTACTAGGATGTACTTGCACTTATGGGAACTTGAAAATGGTCCCATGAAATCGATTCCCCAAATATCAAAGACTTTACAAACTTGGATGCCGGTTTGAGGCATCTCATCCTTTTTCATGATGTTACCCGTTCGTTGGCATGCATTACAAGTCCGAACGAAATTATGGGCATCTTTAAAGATTGTGGGCCAATAAAAGCCCGAGTTAAGGATTTTTCTTGCTGTGTGGTTTGGTCCGAAATGACCGCCGGTGGGCCCTTGATGGAAATGCTCAAGAATTTGTTGAGCCTCTTTTCCGTACACACAACGGCGAATCACTTGATTCGCACCAACACGAAATAGGTCGGGGTGTTCCCAGAAATAGGACTTCAAATCCACAAAGAATTTCTTCTTTTGTTGATAAGAAAGTCCTTTTTGAAGAATGCCTGAAGCAAGATAGTTTGCAAAATGGGCAAACCATGGGATTTCAGATTCCTTGTCAACCCTCATTAGAGATTCGTCAGGAAATGTATCCTTGATGATTGTATCATCGAGTTTATCTAATTCAGGGTTTTCAAGTCGGGATAAATGGTCGGCAGCTAGATTCTCGGCTCCTTTCTTGTCACGTATCTCAATGTCAAACTCTTGATGTAAAAGAACCCAACGTATGAGACGATGCTTTGCATCTAGTTTCGAGAAAAAGTACCTAAGGGCTGAATGGTCCGTCTAAACAATGGTTTTGGACAACACCAAATATGACCGAAATTTATCAAATGCATAAACAACCGCCAGGAGCTCCTTTTCCGTGGTGGTATAATTAATTTGAGCTCCCGTTAGAGTTTTGCTCGCATAATAAATTGGGCGAAAATAATTATCGGGACGTTGTCCTAAAACAGCACCTAAGGCATAGTCACTCGCGTCACACATTAGCTCAAATGGCATACTCCAATCCGGAGATACGATAATGGGAGCTTGTGTGAGTTTTGACTTTAAAATGGAGAATGCGTTCTCGCAATTAGAATCAAAGTCAAATGGAGCATCATTTTCAAGAAGTTTGGTCATTGGGGGCGATTTTAGAAAAATCTTTGATAAATCGTCTGTAGAATCCCGCGTGACCAAGAAAGCTTCTAATGGCCTTGACATTCGTCGGTATAGGTAGCTTAGAGATAACTTCAATTTTAGCTTTATCTACCTCTATTCCCGCACGAGATATCTTGTGACCAAGTACAATACCCTCCTTCACCATGAAGTGGCATTTTTCCCAATTCAAGACCAAATTTGCTTTCTCACATCGGATAAGCATACGTTCAAGGTTAAAAAGACACGATTCAAAGGAGTCTCCAAACACGGAAAAGTCATCCATGAAGACTTCCATACAATCCTCTACCATATCATCAAAAATTGCCATCATGCACCTTTGAAAGGTTCCGTGTGCATTGCATAAACTAAATGGCATGCGGCGATAGGCAAAGGTACCGAAAGGACAAGTGAATGTGGTCTTTTGTTGGTCGTTGGGATCAATTGGAATTTGGAAGTAACTGGAGAAACCATCTAGAAAGCAATAATATTCTTTCCCCGCTAATCGTTCAATCATTTGATCAATAAAAGGCAACGAGAAATGATCATTTCTAGTGGCATCATTGAGACGTCTGTAATCAATACAGACTCTCCAGCCGGTAACCGTTCTAGTTGGAACGAGTTCATCCTTTTCATTTACAATAACGGTTGTACCCCCTTTTTGGGTACTACTTGTACTGGACTAACCCAAGGACTATCGGAGATGGGGTAGATTAACCCAGCGCCAAGAAGCTTGACTACCTCCTTTTTAACAACCTCTTTCATGTTGGGATTTAGCCTACGTTGTCTTTGTACTACTGGTTTGAAGTCATTCTCAAGGAGAATTTTATGTGTACAATAAGACGGGTTTATCCCTGGAATGTCGGTCGTTTTCCAGGCTATAGCCTTTTTATGGGTTTTTAAAACAGAGATTAACCTATCCTTCTCGTTACCGAAAAGATGTGAAGCAAAAATTACCGGTAATTGAGATGTACCTTCAAGATAAGCATACTCCAAGTGTTTGGGTAGCTCCTTAAGCTCTAGTACGGGTGGTTCTACCAAGGAATTCTTTATTCGGAATCTATCTTTATTTCTGATATCTTCAAATGATTCCTCTTCCTTGGGAATTTCTTCTTCTATGGTCTCATCATCCGTGACCACCTTCATCAACTCATCAAAATCCTCATCAATATTGAAGTATTCACTTTCACTTATCGGGGTTAACCCCGAGGTATCAATTTTAAGTAGCTCCTGCAATTCATTCTCAACACAAAGGTTTATAACATCAATTTGAAAACAAGAGTCATCGGTGGAAATGGGTCGTTTCATGGCTTTGTCAATGTGACAAATTATTCTATCGTTTCCCATCCCTAGACTTAATTATTCTTTTTGGACATTAATGATAGCATCTGCGGTGTTAAGGAAAGGACATCCTAAAATAATAGGAATTTTTGTGTCCTCTTGCATTTCTAGAATAACAAAGTCGACGGGAAAGATAAGTGAGCCAACTTTTACAAGAATGTCCTCGGCTATACCTATGGGAGTATCAAATGATTGATTTGCTAATCGAATACCCATCCGGGTTGGTTTCAAGTCTCCTAAGTCAAGTTTCAAATATAATGAGTAAGGCATTAGGTTAACACTTGCACCTAGGTCGGCTAGTGCATCGTACACTACCAAATCACCCATCATACATGGTATGATAAAACTACCCGGATCTCCCAATTTTGAAGGTACATTTTGCTTTTTCAAGATGGCCGAACACTCCTCATGGAGGAATGTGGCAGAAACTTCGTGGTATTTACCCTTCGAGGATTTGAGATCTTTCAAAAACTTCCCATAATGGGGCATACCCTTAAGAACCTCCGCGAGTGGCATGTTACTGCTGATTTGCTTGATCATATCTGCAAATTTCTGATATTGGCTCGCGAGTCTGTCTTTCTTCAATGCTTTTGGGTATGGAATAGGTGCCTTGTACACCTTCACTGGTGGTTCTTCACTTTTCTTTGATATGACCTTTGGTGGATCATCTTTCTCTTATTCTTTTTCAATATGCTCATCTACATCAACAGGTACCTGCAAAATAGAAGGAGACAAAGGAAATTCCGGGGACTTAAGGGTCTCTGGGTTAGTAGTTAAACCACTTCTAGTAGTTATAGCATTTACATGCTCATTCCTTGTTTGATTGTTACTGGGATTTACTTGAGTATTTGAGGGGAGAGCACCAGGTGGTCTCTCTGCTAGTAACTGTGAGATCCTTCCAACATCCCTTTCTAAATTCTGAATCGTAGCTTGTTGATTTCGAATTTGTTGAATTTGAAGTTCCGCATTTTGCTCGTGATTAACCATAAAATCTCTCAAAAGATCTTCTAAATTGGATTTCTTCTCGGGTTGTGGTTGTATAAGTGCTTGTGGTTGTGGTTGTGGTTGATTGTGTTGGAAATTATTTTGGTAATTTCGTGGAGGTTGATCACGATTGTTTAGATGATTGTAACCCGGTGGTGCATTTCTTTGATTTTGATTTGGGAAATTCCGGTTATTTTGGTAAACTGGATTTCCTCCGTGGTAATTGTTGTTTGAACATGAAGGTCCTCCTATTTGATAACTGTTGACAGGAGGATATTTCCGGTTCATTGCTTCAACCGCCGGAAAGTCGTCAAAATTCATTTCACCTTTACGCAAATAACCTAAAAAATTTGCTTGCTCTTCCATTGTCGTTTGGTCACAATCTCTAGTGAGATGGGGACCTTGGCACAATTCACACCCTACCCTGATAGCGTGCATTTCTTTGGTTACCTTCTCAATTTGCCTTGCTTGATTTGCCAATTGAACTTTTAATGCAGCGATTTCATCGTTGCTTTCGACATTAGCAACCGTTGATGGTCAAGAGATCTCCATCTCTTGATGCCAATTATGAGAATGGGCTGCTATATCGGCAATGATTGTGTGAGCTTCTTCGGGCGTTTTTTCATGATTGATCCTCCTGCTGCAACATCAATATCCTTTCGAGTAGCCACATTGACTCCTTTATAGAATATTTGGACCTTTTGGAATGTATTCAACCCATGTTGAGGACATACCCTAAGTATTTTATTGAATCGGGTCCAAGCTTCATAAAGAGTCTCATTAGACTTTTGCTTGAAGTGATTTATATCACTTTGCAACTTTACTGCTTTTGAAGCAGGGAAGAATTCTGACAAAAACTTGTCCATCATATCATTCCAATCTTCAATATAACCTTCCGGTAATGAGTCTAGCCAATCTCTTGCATCGTCCTTTAATGACCATGGAAAGATTTTTAAACATGCGACCTCATCGGTGACATCTTTGATTTTGAAAAGCTTGCAAATGCTTACAAACTTACGAAGATGCTCATTAGCATCCTCATTTGGGGCTCCACCGAATTGGCATGTATTAGTCACCTTGTGGAGAAATTGACCCTTTATTTCAAAACCGTCAGTCATCGTAGGTTGAATAATTGCGTGGCCTTGACCTGTTCTTGTTGCCTTCATTAATGCATCCATCGTTTGATTTGTAGCAGCCATCTCTTCTTCTTTTTTAATAACTGGCTCTATGACTGGTTGAATAACTGGTTCAGAGTTAGAATCCAATGAAAGTAATTCTAAACCCTGCACAAGAGATTCTACTTCTTGAGCTCTTAAGCGTTCGTGAAGTTCTCTTTCAGGTTCAGGATATGAAGGAATTAAATTAGAGTTGGAAGAACGTAGATTCATGCATTAATACCTATCCTGCAATCACAACACCACAAACAAACCAATTGCAAAAACACAAGCTTACAGTAAAAAGTAACTTTTCTAGGAATTGAATTCCTACAAAAGGATCGAATAATTCAAAGTTTATTAAAATCTTTTAACAAGACCGCTCCCCGGCAGCGGTGCCAAAAAGTTGATGTGTCAAGACGTAACCTTTAAAATGTTGACAATATGCTTAATAATTAACACATAATACAGACAACTAAAACCTGATCATGCAGTAACTAGCAAGTAAATTGACCAGTTCGATCCACAGGGAGAAGTTTGTTTTAAGGATTTTACAACGATTAATTATTCTAAAAGGGGGTTTGTGTTTGAAGTTGTATTTTCATTTAACGAAACAGTAAATAAATATAATGAATAACAAGAATGAGAATGCGGTGTTTACTTCTATGCTTGATAAATGACAGAGATTGTTCTTTTATAATTAAAACCGTTATGTGATAGTTACAATAGAGCAGTTTATATCAATTTCACAATTTCTATAAACTTAAGAGCTATGTTTAATCGACAAGATTCTTTTGTGGTTGAATTCACATAAAACCTAGTTTACTAAGATTACTCTAAGTAAACTACATGATTGTATATCCAAAATATCGTTCAATTAACATCCTATACTCACATATAGGTGGCTAGATCACTAGGTGTTGAAGTATAAGCTATGGTCTTTGATAAACTCACATAAACCAAGTCATAACTTACATAATTGAACTAGGATACACGGATGATTACAACAATGGATCTTTTGAAAGAACATGGTGATTTATATTGATTAACTAACTAGATCCAACCCGTGTTAAACTCACGTGAAACCTAAATTACAATAATCACTTGAGGTAATTTCATAACTATGTTGCTTTGGAACTTATTCAATTACCGAATTAGACACATAACAAAATCACTTAAGTTTATGCATCTAATCGTCTAGATTACTAGGTGTATTGAAGTATAGATTGTTTTCCTAGTTAACTCACATTAATAGGTTTGCAATCTATATAATTGAAGTAATGAACTAAGCAAGCATAACAATAGTTCTTACGGTTGAACTAGATAATTTAATCAATCAAACATATATATAACTAGCATAACATCAAAGTATAGAACAATCCCAAGCCATAAATCTTACATTGAAGCAAACACACAAGGCTTTTAGCCTAACATAATCATAATAGAACTAATGGAACAGTAAATACAAGTTGAATTCATGTTTAAAAGATATAGAACAATAATACCAATAGTGATGAATGATCCTAGCTTAATCTTGATGTTGAAAGAGTGGAGATTGACTTGTAGCCTTTCTTGAACCTTGAAAATCGTACTAGAACTGAGGGAAAACGTAAAAGTGAAGTTGTATGAAGTATGTAACCAAAGGCTCCATTAAATAGGCTCAAAAGTTAGGTATTTTGGCCAGAAAGTGACCAGATGCACCGCATCTCTTTGGGATGCGCCGCATCTCTTTACGTTCAGTAGATTCCAGCTAGGTTCTGCACTCAGGACTGTCGGCAGGGGACCAGATGCGCCGCATCTGGCTTGGATGCGCCGCATCCCTCTCAGATGCGCCGCATCCCTCTCACATGCGCCGCATCTGGTGCTGTTTTGGTCCTGAAATCCTAATGCTCCGCATCTGAAACTGTTGGGAGTTATTTGGTGCAGAGATGCACCGCATCTGATGTAGATGCGCCGCATTTGGACCTGTATCAGCATTTTCAGGCTGTTTTGCGCGTTCAATCTTCGTTTTAACTTTATTTTCGCTGTTGGTCTTCACTTATTCATTCACAATGGACTTTTACAAATATTCATGAATTACAATACATAAGTACAATAATTACATACAAATGGAACAACTTTGGATCAAAATAACGGCAAAAAACATGTATGATTTTGGCATTATCAAGTGTGCTGTTCAGGGCTTTGGATGTGTAATCCGCATTGTCATGCGGATATGCGTATCATTACTGCTAACCCTGTGTTTATTTTGAGATAGACTTTCATTTTGTAAGAGAGAAAATTAATAATGGGATTGTTCAAATTAAAAAGATTGATTCTAATGAAAATACTGTTAATGTTTTTACAAAAGGTGTGTGTTCTTATAAACATAATAAAATGAGCAAGTTGCTTGGGATGAAAGACTGTTTTAGCAATTAGGTTGAGGAGGGGTGTTCAAAATATCAATCTAATTGCTAAATTCTCTATTATATTGTTCTTATGACATGATTAGTGTGCAGGTGTTCTTAGCAAGCTTTGTTTACTTGAGTTGAAGCTTTGGACCTTTGCTGTATGGTTTTTCAAGAAGGTTGAATGTCCATGTCTTTTGTGAATCGAGTGTAATACTTTAGTAGTCAACATACCTAGTACGGGGGTGAAATTGTAATTACACAAAGACGAGACACAGTTAGACATGGTTACCATTTAAGTTATGTGCAGAAATTGAAAGAGTTTATCATAGAGGGGTTATTTTGTAATTTGTTTATTGTTCCTGCTCTGTAGCTTAATCGGATTATATATCCTGATTTAGGGTTTCATTGTTTTCAATTAGAATCTTCTGAAACTTTTACACTCTCTCACACAAAGTTGTATTCTTCTCAATCCTTAGTTAGGGTTTGTTATTGATGTTCATCTAGTTGATGAACAAAGGCTGTAATCGTTGATATAATTGGAGTGTTGTGGTTTGTGTATCTATTATTGTTGATTGATCTGTACAATTTTACTGTTCCTAACATTACTCGGTGGCAGTCTGCATGTATATCATTGGCAGAGTCACTTTGGAGTTTGTGGTGACATGCATGTGTCATCACTAACTTCACTCTTCTAAAATCTAATGTTAAAATATTTGAGTGTATACAAGTTGCACAGTTCAATTAAATTAATTTGGCTTATTTGATCCTCTATTAGGATTCTAGGTTATTGAATATTTAGGTAATGTAATATACTCAATAATACTTATCCAATAATCCTAATTTCAATGACACAAATAGTTTTTCAGTTTTTTAGCGAAAAAACGAAAAGTATATAAACAAAGACTTATTCATCAAAAGTTGAAAAAGCCGAACAAGAATACAACAAAGCAACAAGGATCGAAACTGAAAAAGAAAAGAAAATCTAACCGCTAGCTACAATCGATCCGAACCGAGCTAAAGAGACAAGCAACATAACCAACAATACAATTGAAAAAATAAATTAGCATAACTAGCCTAAAAACCACAAACTGAAACAAACCAAAACATAAATTTGATCCCAAATCAACAAAATACGAAGAAAAGAAAATGAAAGAAAATGCTGCATGAAGAGAAGTAAACGAAATTAATTACATCCCGTTGCTCGAGTCTATCGAAAAAACCGTCCCAATTCTTTTTAACACCAATGTTAACCTCAATATCCCGAACCGCGAACTCCTCAACAACCGCCTTATTATCGTCATTCTCCAACTTCTTATTAATGCTTGTGAAACAGCTCGGTCTTAAGGAACTAGGGTCCGCAAACCGAAATAGACTTCTTCTTCAAAATAACCACCTCAAGAGACGGAGCTGTAACAGAACCGAGAGACTTGGCACTTACAAACTGATCACCACAATGTACCGAATCTACTTCAAGAGTGTGGGTGCCGATTAAATTGCCATTCTCTTTACCACTCGCAATACCCACGGAACTTTTTGCAACAAGAGCGTCTCGATAAGACTCTAGATGATCCCAAAATTCATCTCCGACCGATTAACAGGAGCAGTAGCAACTTCCGGTACATTCTCTTGAACAACAACATCATCGATAACCTCTCTAAGGATGATGGAACGATTGACTAAAGTAATCAAATGATGATCAAACTTGTCAAATAAAACCCGATCTAAAATTGACAAATCAGAAATTTCCGAAACCCAAACTTGAGTAGATGAGTCCTCCTCATCATCGAGATCCACCTCGACCAAATCGTGAATGTGATTTACGTTCGTAGATTTAATAAACGCGAAAAGAGAACCGAGATCTCCAAAAGAAGACGAAGACTTCGCAACGGTTAGTACCTCACCAAACAAACCGGCTACCGTCCTTGCACTCTCGGCTGAGCAGAAGGTTACCGGCACGCCTTTAATCTCGAGCCAAGAAAACCTGCGAAAAGAAGAAGCCACCTCCAAAAATGGTACAACGAGGACAAACTCTTCTGCCAAAGCATCGAGAACATTATTCATGCTCAGCATATTCTCACACACAACAACACAGCCATAAGGACCGAAAGAGCTAAGATGGGTCACGCTAGCATTACACCCGATCAAGAACTCCTTTATTTTCACCTCTTTCAATGGCATGGAATCGATATAATAACCGAAAGATCCAATGAATCAATGATCATTTTGTTTGATGAAATTTTGCAACGCAACTTGGAACCTGAAGTCAGTTTGCTGGAGCTTTTGATTTGCCGACGTTGTGGCCACCCTACATAAATTGGGCGACCAAAAATCGAAGACCCATTAAGGGATGACACAGCAATTGCAGAGGCAGTCTCCTCCACAAAAGAAACGAACGAGTAGCGCCTTGCTGGCCAGTACTTAATCTCGATTAAAGTACCAAACTTGCCAAAAGTCTATTCAATCATGTGCCTCGTAACCGTATTTTCTAGCCGACCAATGAAAACCGTTCAAACTAGACTTGACGTCATGTAAATTGGTTGAAATAGGTGGATTTTGGAGTGGAATGTTAACTAGAAAAGCAGAAGAGTGGGAGTTAGAGGTGAAAAGGTAAGGTTCGGTGTGGTTGAGGGTGGTGGAAGGTGGAGATATATTGGGAAAAGGGAGATTTTGAAGAAAAAAAATTGTCGTTGGATGATTCATCCATTGAGAGAGAAAAAAGACAAATTTGTTGCCCTTATTGTTGTTAGTTTTAGACTTCTTTAAGGAATCTCAACAACGTTTGTTATCACAAATATGTACTCATAATTAATAATAACAATAAACGAAAAAAGAAATCGATAATTAAACAATTATAACGTACAAAACATGATAAATAATATTGTAGAACATTAGACTTCTTTAACGAACAAGTTAGATAAGTTACTTCGTAGGATAAACAATACTGTAGAACTTTAGAGTTCATCAACAAACAAGTTAGATAATTACTTCGTAGGAGATGGAACAATTAAAAAGCTAAAAAATTACTTTAAATTGATATGGGTAGTTCAATTAGACAATACTAGAAAGAAAGGGAATTTAGATGACATGTAAGTACAGTTTGTTGAATAGCTACACTCCATCCAGAAGTTAGTCCACATCAAGTCCAATACGTACATATCGATTCATTGATGTTTCTTTTATTATTTTTAACTTTTTTTCTAGAATACATATATTCATTAATTAAATTGATGACTATGGACTGAGGTGAACATGATATAATCACAAAGTTATCACAAAATAAAGACACGACTTAACTGAATGTTTGAAACTATTGATGTATTAAGAATTAAACTTGGTTAATATAAACATCATTTCAAAGAATTAATTTCAAATATCACAATGATGTGACTTAATGCCGAGGAAAGAGTCGAAAACACAAGTAACTAATAATATTTGCTAAGTTGGCGACAAATTTATTACTATTTATTCTCTAAAGTTTAATGACAAAAGTTTACATATTAATATATTATAGAATTTGGCGTAAGGATTGCATGTGAAAGTACATGCTAGCTAGTTATAATAAGCTACGATCCAAAATATATGCATGACAAATTTAAGGGACTTAGTATATCTGAACTTATATGATTCACCATGTTATTGGAACATCCGATAAAAAAAATCAAAAACTTATTGATAAGATTGAATGTTGGGTATTTCGCTAATTTACATTAAGGTGATGATGATTTCTAATAACTCAAATTATTATATATTTTTTTATTTATATAATAAAAACTTTGAATAAGCAATTATACTTATAATAAATTTATTAAAATATGTAATAAAAATATCAACTTTAGTTAAATGTACTAATATGTCATAGTATGCTACTTGTAATAATATATGTATAAAACTACAGGTTTGTTAGCGGGTCAAAGCTCAAACGTGTTTTACATGTATTATTATAATTATATAATAAAAAATATCTGGGAAAAAAAAGGATTTGGCAGGATAGCAGGAAAACTTGGATTCCAACTCACGCTACAACAAATTTGCTAATTAACCAAACATAAATTTACACATTTTTAAAAAGTGTGTACTTTTTTGTTAAATTCCTCACGTTTGTAAATGTGTGTAAATGTACTACATTTGTAAGTGTATATGTGACACCGCTAAATTTTTTTTTTTAAAATACGTGGCGGAAGCATAATATTAATTAAATACGGTATCAACAATTGTACAAACCGATGTCACGTGTCATTAAAACAAATTACATATTAACAGAAAAAGACGTAAATACATTATGTTTTCAAAAGTACATGGTTCATATTCTAAAAGACCACATCAGAGTTAACCCTGTCAAACATAACATCACCATGCACGTCTTCTCCCAAAAAGCACAATCTACAAAAGCTAATAACCTGCAGGGAGGAAATGGAGGAGAATTAGCACGAAGCTAAGTGAGTACGACTAACTACAGGCCATAGCATACATAACTGTTATACTAATCATGTCACATAGTCTAACACACAAACATCACCCAAGTGCCGTCTACAGAGACTCTGGCGGCTCGGCCAAACCATTAACCACCAGCTGATCGGACTGGGGCTTACCAGAAGTTCCTCCACCACCGTATGTATATACATAATCCACACGCGACGGACGCGTCATTCACATATATATACACCACGGCTGTCTAGGCTACCACAGAGGAACCCAACTCGCAGGTTGATCTCTCCTACCGAGGCTACCACACAATAGGGACGCACTGGGCTCCAGCAGACAAGCATCAACTAACATGCAGTCATCACAAGAACTAACTAACCACAACAATAAGTATATCTAACAAACATGGCAATCATAATATAACATGCTTCTATATACTATATTCTCCAGTTAGTCCCACTCACCAATTACCAGCAAACGAGAAGGTATTCAGCTATCTAATCACTGAACCTTCTCTTTCTCCTTTTCTCCTGAGAAAAACATATACACAAGTTAGTTTCTATCCGATAGCACAAAACAGCACAATACTGAAATTTTTGTCAGAAAAAGTATCCGCTAAAAATTTTTGCTTAACACTTATGCACTTTCAAAATTTACATCAAAATCATCAAAATAAAAAACGGGCAGCATAACGGCTAAAAATCAACCCTTGGTAAAATATTTCACTGCCCAAGACACTCGGTCGACTGTCAGAGACAGTCGGTCGACTGTCAGAGACAGTCGGCCGACTGTCTACACTCACTCGGCAGAGTGTCTAGTCACTCGGTCGATGGTCTCTCACAGACACACTCGGCCGTGGGTCATACACACTCGGTTGACGACATGCATGCCATTCCGTAATACATCCAACTATAACTGACTTAATAATAATCTTGATGAACTCGACGACTCGAATGCAACGTCTTTTGAAATATGTCATGAATGACTCCAAGTAATATCTCTAATATGAGCAAATGCACAGCGAAAGATTTCTTTCGTACCTGAGAATAAACATGCTTTAAAGTGTCAACTAAAAGGTTGGTGAGTTCATTAGTTTAACATAAATAATCATTTCCATCATTTTAATAGACCACAAGGTTTTCATTTCCAGTTCTCATAAATAAGCGTCCCATGCATAGAGACAAAAATATCATTCATATGGATTGAACACCTGGTAACCGACGTTAACTTAATGCATAGTATATCCCCAAACAGAACCTCTCGTCTGTATAATTATAATCACGAAGTACTAAAGCATTCGTACCCCGAATGAGACTTGTCAAGGTCCATAGATCTATCGTTAGGATTCGCGTCAATCAGGGGCCATTTCCCTAAATTCTTAGGTTACCAGACTTGAAGGGCGATATTCGATTAATAATCCAACCATAGAATGTAATTTTAAGTACTTGTGTCTATTTCGTAAAACATTTATAAAAGCAGCGCATGTATTCTCATTCCCAAAAATATATATAGCAAAAACATTTAAAAAGGGAGCAAATGAAACTCACTCTACAATATTTTGTAGTAAAAATATTCATACGACGATACTGAACAATGCAGGGTTGGCCTTGGATTCACGAACCTATATCAATTGTATATTTATTAATACATATAATGTAAATCACCAAAATTTTATTTATTAATATATATTATTTATATATTTATAGTTATATAGAATTTATACTAAATTTCATTTTAAAACGTATACTTATATTATATCTTAAATTATAATTTATATATATATATATATATATATATATATATATATATATATATATATATATATATATATATATATATCGATTTTGTGTATATATATTTATGACTATTTATATTTATACAACTAGTGATATTAATATATCTATGTACCTATATATGTGATTAGTATTGTATTTATGAAATATCATTAGTTTGTTTTGTGAATTATAAATAAAATCCTAGTATATGTCATAAGTATATATATAGTGTACAAAAGATTTATTTGTTAAAATGATAATTTAGATAATAATGATTTACTACTACTAATAATAATAACATTATTAATAATGATAATACTAATATCAAAAATGAAAATGAAAATTTTTAATGATACTAATAATAATATTTATGAAAATAATAATAACTTGTATTATTTTCATGATATTAATAAATATAATAACAACCATAACCATAATAATAATAATAATAATAATAATAATAATAATAATAATAATAATAATAATAATAATAATAATAATAATAATAATAATAATAATAATAATAATAATAATAATAATAATAATAATAATAATGATAATAATAATCATAAATTCAATGTTAGTAACAATAATATTAATAATAATAATAATAATAATAATAATAATAATAATAATAATAATAATAATAATAATAATAATAATAATAATAATAATAATAATAATAATAATAATAATAATAATAATAATAATAATAATAATAAAATTTTAATATTGAAAACTACCTCACTAGCTTTTGCTAAAAAAAAATTTGTCACGAGCAGGGATTGAACCCGCGAACTCTTGAAACCCGACACCATACCCAAACCATCCATCTACAGTCTGTTTATCTGTCTATAACTATAACTGATTAAATATAACTCGCCTATTATTCTAATTACTTTTCTTCTTCTTCTTCATCAAGTACATCGACCAGGTAGTACATACTCTCAACATTTAATTACTTGGTCAGTTTTAGGACATTTAAAATAGATACATAAACCATTTATAAGTGATTAAATGAATCGAAGAAAAAAAAAATAAATAAGAAACCAGTTCCTGCTGCCGTCGTGGTTTTTAAAAAAATAAATAAATGATTTCGCGATTACTACGTTTTCAGACCTTGAAGTCTAAATGAAAAATCTTTTAAATCCTCAATAAAATGTACTGGAACCATCAATTTCTCCAAAAATGTTAACTACAACTCGAATTTCTTTATAATCAAATCTGTTGACTTTTGGAAAATTAACTTTGACCCTGTAATTGGAACTCAATATTAAAAATTGAGTTTTGAAACTTTTCAGATAGTTTAAACGAATTATGTATAACAATACTACAATAACACTTTTTGAATTTGATTGCAAAAATCGAGCTTTTAAAAATTTGGACCAAGAACAGAACAGTACATGATGTTCTTCAGTTACTCACATTACTTTTTGATTAAATAGGAGCTGTTAAAGGGTTCTGTGATTTGTGAAAGATAATGTGAAGTTTTTACAATATAAATTATCAACTAAAAGATTATATATAGCCAATTTGATCGAGACTTTTGAAATCACGAACAGATAAGTAATAATTAAAAATATAAAAGTTGAAAATGAAGGCTAACAATTTTTAACCCTATCTGATTAAATTCGTGTATTACGTACTGGTTTTGAGACATAAACAAAAATATAAAACAGTTTGATTATGATGCCTACCCGAAATTCATGTTGTATATCATTTTGTTTATAATTAATAATAAGGTTAATAGTTATTAAATATAAATATATTAATGTTATAAAAATACTGATAAGTATAATAATAAAAAATAATAATATTATTATTATTAATCAAATTAAATCTAATGGTAATAAAAGAAATAGTGATAATAATATTAATAATACTAATATTAATAATTATTATATTTATAATAATGATTAAAATAAATCATGGTAAGTATGATAATAAAATGATAATAATAATATTATTAATGTTAAAAATATTGATTTTTAATGATTTAGGTATTAATAATATTTGATAATTCTACAAATAATAATTAAGACATATCAAGTTACATGTATCAAATCTCTTATTAAAACAATAATATTTATAATACTGATGTTATTAACAAAATTTAATAACAATACAATATTAATCATAAATAAAATTTTAATTTTCACCACTAGTTATAATAATGATGATATTAATAATATTTATAATACTATTAATAATATTAAATAATAATCATAAATCAAATGTATCAGATTTCATATAATATCATTAATGATACTGTTATTAATATTAATATTAATATTAATATTAATATTAATATTAATATTAATATTAATATTGATAATGAAGATATTAATTTTAATACAACAACTATATTTTAAATTGTATTTTATATTATTAATTACATAATATAATATGATAGCCTTTAATGAATATTTATTATTTATAAATTATATATATATATATATTATATATTATATATATATATATATTATAATACACATATAATAATAATTAATCATAGAATTTATAGTTATATATATATATAGATTCATTTTAAATTTACACTCAATTACTTTGTATTCTATTTTACGTATTTAATTCAAATGTTTAAATTATATTTTATAATTTCAATTTAATATACGTATACTTACATTTACATATACATATTTATTTATAAATAATTGTTCGTGAATCGTCGGGCATGGTCAAAGGTCAAATGTATACATGAACGCAGCTCAAAGGATTTTGAGACTTTAACATTACAGACTTCGCTTATCATGTCGAACTTATATAAAGATTAAGTTTAAATTTAGTCGAAAATTCCCGGGTCATCACAGTACCTACCCGTTAAAGAAATTTCGTCCCGAAATTTGAGTGAGGTGGTCATGGCTTACAATAAAAATGTTTTCATGACCAATATGAGTTGATAATTAGAGGTTTATCATTATTGAATAATAATGATACAATAATTCGATTATTCTAAGAATACGAGTGAAGCTATCGCAAAAGAGTGAATTGGAGAAAATAAGATTTTCCTTAGCTTTTGACGTAAACAGGGTTGAATTTCGGAATTCAAGGGATTTAAAAAAAATCCTCGAAATCTAAAAGATTTGATTCTTCGGGATTTATGGAAATTAAGATCTCTTTAATTAAATGCGATCATTTGTCTCGATTGCTCTGTCTGGTATTTCCACTATAAATGAACTTCTTCCGTTCCATTATTTTCACCATTTCAATACTTTCTTTCTTAGTTCGTACATCCAAAGGATTGTGAATATGCCTAATCCAGTTCTAATCCTTGTTATTTCTTAATTATCATTTCTGTCATCCTTCTTTTCAATCTTCCAAAAGAAAAATCTGTTTACTTCTACTATTACCTTGGGTGATACTATTCTTAATTATACCGTGTCTTTATGTTGCTATTCATATTAATATCCACAGTTTGTAACCTGCGTTGTTGTTAGGTTTTATATCTTACCTTATATTTCGATGTCCCTGCTTTTGTCTCCTATAATCATTGTCATCCATAGTCAATGCTCTATCCTATTTGCTGCAATTTATACTCCCTTTCTACTTCGGAGCTTCATGCTTTTGTTTTCTTTTCGCAAGTAATGGTCCAGACTTCATAGGTATGGAGTTTCGAATTATCATAACATACAAGGTAGAAAGGAAAGGTAGTAACACGATTTGATTTGTTAAGTTACCAAAATTACCGAGGATAGAACTATCAAGAATATATTTTCTTGATATGTTCAGAAGTTAAGTAGAATGAAAGGGTTATGTAACATGGCACGTGATGATGTTATGATTCTGTGAATCATCACGTCCCATTAGAAACTCAGCATGACTTACTGTAATATAATCATGTTGATCAAGTGTCATTATATTATACTAACTCATGCTTCAGTTCCCAACACTACTTCAAAATTCATTCATAGTTTATACTTAGCTTTTACAGAAATTTTCCGATATAATGTATTACAGATAGCACGAAGAGGTATATAATTTCTGATGAGAATATTTATGAAAATATCCTCAGAAATATCGAAGATATTTATGATGATATTTTGGAATTTCTAAGTTCGATGGTTGATGAAGAAAGATTTTTCGCAAGATTTTAACATGACCTCGGAGCAAGATATTCTCTAAAGATTTCATCGGATCCAGAATTACCTGGATCCTTTGAATATAGGGTTTGGTCATTGTATTTGTCCTTGGTCTCCTTCGTGGTTAGCTCAATTCGTTTTCCAGTTCCAACTTTTCTGAGCTTTTCCAACATACTATTCTTTACCATCAAACCTCTGATGATTAAGGTCCTTTACGGTTGTCTATGGTTTCTGCTGCTTCATTCAGCTTTTTCAACATTCAGAGTATTGATTTGTAGACTGAGTGCTTTTCAGAATTTCAGAATGAGAGTTCATAATTCTAAGAAGTAGATGTTATATGTATACATATAACCGTTGATGTAGAAACGCTGCGAGATTCAAAATACTGATTGCTAATTCTCGGTAATTGGTATGGCAATTCTTGTTACAAGATGCGGGTGAGTACATGATGAGACTTCAACAGATAAATATATTGATTTGTCGGAGAGATTTAAGCCAAGGAGCAACGAGGTTGCTGGTACGTCTGCTGGTAATATGATGGAATATAAAAGGTTCTCCGGTAACATTAAAAGGGCACGCATATAAATCAAAGTTATAATAAGGTTAATCCAAATGAAAAGTCGAAGTTGACTTGTTGGAGCTGTGACAAAATTTGCTAATTTGAAAAGGGATTGCAAAGTTATTTTCGGTAGTAACAACACCAAAGGAGCTAGCACAAATACGTGTTAAACATTTACTCAGGTTCCTAGTGTTTTCAGATGCATAACTATATGCATAAGTTCTTCCTTTCGTAGATGAAGTGCGGTTGGTTCATCCTCTCGATTGAGGTGTTTTCAAGAGTCATGAAAGGTTTTGAACGCAGATTGTAATCGTCAAGATACAAATGAGGTTTAAGATGAAATCAAGTGGCAAACTTGAAGAATTATTTAGTTTCATATGTTATAGTCAATATTTTAATTCATTTTAATTGTCCAATGTTGGTAGTCCACAGTTGATAGTCCACAGTTAGCAATTTAATAATTCATATATAGTTTAATATATAATATTCGAATTAATTAATACATATCGTGATCCGTATTCATCTCAGACTCGATCACAACTCAAACTATATATATTATTGTATAATCAACCTCAACCCTGTATAGAGAACTCGATCATTCTGTATATAGAGTGTCTATGGTTATTCCAAATAATATATATATATATATATATATATATATATATATATATATATATATATATATATATATATATATATATATATATATATATATATATATATATATATATGCGTCGATATGATATGTCAAAACCTTGTATAAGTGTCCCGATATTTAAAGTGCGAAAAATAAATACAGAAATTAAATGACGATAAATAAAATTGCGATAATTAAATTGCGATAAATAAACTGCGATAAATAAAATGTAATCAGTTAGCTAGGAACAGTTAGCTAGGATTTTGTTAGCGTGGATTCTTAACAAAATTTCTCCTAGTTAATTTGTTTGTTTCTAACAAATTTTATGTTGTCCAATGTTTTCTTCATTATGCCACTTGTCAGATTCTGATAGATCAAAATCCAAATATGAAATTGAATGAAACTGGTTATTTTGCGATAAACGGATACGTATATCCGTGTATATAAATAGGATAGTAAATGATTGTTGAATTAGATTCGAAGAATGTACAGTGTAACTTGTTAAGGTGAAATCTAAATATTCTTCGGGTATTACCTACCCGTTAAAATATTTTTGCCATTAACAGTTTGTACAAAAGAATTTCTAATTACAATCTTTATGAAAACATATATACGTATATATTTTCTTCAGATGTAATCATAGATTTAATGAGTTAATATGATATTAAACTCATTTGGTTTACGTTTAGAACTAGAGTACATAATCTCTAAAACATTAGAGATTACATAACCATCACGTTGAACGAAAATAAATGATGTAGAATGTCATGTAGAACGTCAATTATTCTCGAGGTACATAATGAGATGTTGAGGCATGTGATGTTGAAACTTGGGTTGTGATACCCCGTACAAAACTATCATGTACGAATCATCAACAACAGGATCATTACAAGGTTAAGTACTATATGCTGTAATAAAAGAAGTTGCATTCACGATAAAAAGGTGACGTCATAACCGACATCAAATGTTTTACACCAACAGTATGCTTCTACGAATAGCAAGCATGAATAAATGTATGTGACCCTTAGGTCGTTACAAAACATAGTTTCAAATGTATTAAAGTTTGAATGCAAGGTAAACAGTTCATGCGGTGATAACACTAGAGCAGCGGGTGTCTACGGCAAGACTAGCACGACAGCGGAAGCAAATAACCTTAAGCACCTGAGAAAAACATGCTTAAAATGTCAACACAATGGTTGGTGAGCTATAGTTTAAGTATAACATTATGTAAGGTAGGCCACGAGATTTCAGTGCTACAAAGAGCGTTTCAAAACAGTATGATAAAGAATATGTTAACCGTGGGCACTTGGTAACTAACTTAACGTTTATACCCCCTGAAAGTACACTTGGCAAGTGCGTATGTATACGAAGTATTAAACACTCGTTAAATGCTAGCGCTACTAGCCCGAGTGGGGATGTCAAACCCTATGGATCCATATCTAAGATTCGCGTTCACGGTTCAAAAACCAATGATTAAACGTTACCGAGCTAAAGGGAATGTTTATGCCGTTGTATAACCCACACATATATAAAGTTTAAGTACTCATGCCTAGTATGTAAAACATAAAATCCGCATGTATTCTCAGTTCCCAAAATAAGTTAAAGTAAAAAGGGAATGCTATAACTCACAATGATAATGTAGCGGTAAAGTATGACTCGGAAAGTAAGCAAGTAATGAAGGTCGTCCAAACGGGTCCTCAACCTAAGTCAAATAGTACTAAGTCAGTAAATCATCTGAATAGGTTTAAAAGTATGTAAATAAGGTCTTAAAGGTCATCATCATTCATCATCAAACAAAAGGTGTAAAGTAGGTTTCGTTTATGAAAGTAGTTTAAAACAAAGGCTGAATTCGATAAGTTACCACGGCCTCTACCCTTACTGAATTAAGGTGAGACTAGTGGTCATGGCTCCGTATATGAGTCCTTTAATTGTGGTAAAATTTACAGAAGCAAACTCGTCTTCATTTGACCGTGGCGACGGTCTAAGTGCGAGTAGGTCAGAAATTTCTGCACAACGTTAAAAGGACATAGTGACGATCGGAGGGCCATAAATCCTAAACCGTACCTCGGATTAAGACGAGTCCTATATGAAAAATTATCTACTCGAAAAGATCTATCTGAAAATCAATGTTACAGTAGCCCAGGTGTACTGGTATGTTACAGAACCCAGAAAATAGTAGGTAGAAGACAGAAAGCAGAAAAATAATGGGTTCCGGTGAGTTTGGTGCTTGATGTTCATCATGGTTCTCATCCTTGATGCATATAGCTTCAAGTGTACAACTCGTTGATGTGTTTGCATCATTTTCACCAAGGTTTAACCATCATAACCCAAGTGTAAGTCTAAGACATGAAGCACAACTCACTTAAGTGTTGCAAGTGTTTTGATGAACCAAAGTTACATCAAAGTCTTAGATCTAACACATACATGAACCTTAAAACTAATAATAAGTTACAAATTTGAAAGTAAACTCATGAAATCAAGATCTTAAGTTGTAGAACATAGTTCTTAGTTTGATCTTGAAGATCCAAGACTCAAAAGTCTAGATCTAACATAAGTGTACCAAGTTATAATTAAAAAGTTTCATTTACATGTTCTTGAACTAGTAAAGTTAACTTTAAGTTCGAGATTAATGAGATCAAGGTTACCTAGTAACACTTGACCAATAATAACCAACAAACATGAATTTAAAGTGCATAATATGAAGAAATAAACTAAGTAAACAAGTAATTAGTTCATGGTTTGTTCATACTTTAAAGATTCAAACCAAAGTTTGATCTTTAAGAAAGTAAACTTTAAAGTTTACTAACATGACTTCCAAGTATGATTTGCAACACATGAACTCTAAATCTTTTTAAAAAAATAATTGTAGAACATAACTAATAAGTTAGTTCTTGTGTGTTCTTGTTATGAACAAGATAAATGAAGAACAAACTAGTAAGTTTGATTCTTGAAATTAGTAAAGAATAACTACAACAACAAGTAAGTACTTGAACATTAAACAAGAACATGTAACAAAACAACAATGAACAACAAATGATGATGATGTTTAAGGGTTGTTATGGTTCGGTTTTTGTAAGAAAAGAAGAAGAGAAAAGAAGTTCCATTTACTTACAAGAAAGAAAGAAACCTTGAGAGAAAAATGAGAGAAGTTACAAGTAATTTTTGTGTGTATGTGAGAAATGAAGACTAGTGAAGAGTAATAAGGAAAAATTGAAAAAAAGAACTCCTTTGGCCTACACAAAGGCCGACGGCCAGCTGCAATGGGGAGGGAGGAAGGAGTTGTTCCTTGGTCACTTGTATGTAAAGCTTGAAAAAGTTGGTTAATGGATGGCCATGCATGGGGATTGTATGTTAACTAGATTCCTTAAGTCTTTAACTAACTAGTTAAGTTCAAATGGATTACTTACATGTATGTATGGGCTAACTAGTCCACTTAAGGGTGTAGGGTGGGCTTTATAAGCCCATGTTCCATTAAAAGCCCAAGTTGTATGTAATTAACAAATGAATCCAATTAAAGCCCAAGTAATTAACTAATAACCATAGTTAAATAAAATGATTAATAAATTAATCATGAATGTAAATAATATTCAAAAATATTATTCGTAAAAGTTTCGTGTGTCACAAAGATGTTTCGGGCAATTAAAGTCAAGTACGGGCAATCATGGCTACATGTAAATGTAATAACATACATTCATTTAATCACACGTCTTAATAATAAAAATTATTAATAAATAAAAGTTGAAAAATCCAGGGTCGTTACATTACCCACCTGTTAAAGAAAATTTCGTCCCAAAATTTAAGCTGAAGTAGATGGAGGAGTCGGGAAAAGGTGAGGATACTTCCGCATCATTTGATCCTCTCACTCCCAAGTAAACTCAGGTCCTCGTTTGGCATTCCATCATACTCGAACGATCGGAATCTTGTTGCGTTTCAAAGTTTTGATCTCACGATCCATAATCTCAACAGGTTCTTTCACAAAGTGAAGTTTGTCGTCAATCGTAAGTTCTTCCAGTGGTATGATAAGTTCCAGTGCCGCAAGACACTTCTTCAAGTTTGACACGTGGAAGGTAGGATGAACTGAGCTCAATTGTGCTGGTAGATCCAAACGGTAAGCAACGGGTCCAACATGTTCCAAGATTTCAAAAGGACCAATGTATCGTGGGTTTAACTTTCCACGTTTTCCAAAATGGATCACACCTTTCCAAGGTGCAACCTTCAACATTACACGATCACCAACGTTGAATTCAAAGTCTTTACATTTAAGATCGGCATAACTCTTTTGACGATCGCGTGCAGTCTTGAGTCTCGCTTGTATCTGAGCAATCTTCTCCGTGGTTTCATGGACTACCTCAGGTCCGGTGATTTGCTTTTCGCCTACTTCGGCCCAACAAATAGGAGATCGGCACTTACGACCATACAATGCTTCAAAAGGTGCAGCATTAATGCTTAAGTGATAACTGTTGTTGTACGAGAATTCGGCTAGTGGCAAATGCCTTTCCCAGGCTTTTCCAAAGTCAATGACACATGCACGTAACATGTCTTCCAAGGTCTGAATCGTTCGCTCACTTTGCCCGTCAGTCTGTGGATGATAAGCAGTACTCATGTCAAGACGGGTTCCCATGGCTTCTTGCAAAGAACGCAAAAATCTAGAAGCGGAACGGGGATTGCGATCAGAGATGATCGATAAAGGTACACCATGACGAGATACAACCTCCTTGATGTATAGTTAAGCAAGTCTCTCCATTGTATATGTTTCCTTCATCGCTAGAAAGTGTGCAGATTTGGTAAGACAGTCAACGATAACCCAAATAGTATCGTATCCGCCCACCGTCTTCGGCAGTTTAGTAATGAAATCCATTATGATCCCTTCCCACTTCCATTGTGGGATTTCCAGCTGTTGAAGTAACCCAGAAGGTCTCTGATGCTCAGCTTTAACCTTCGAGCAAGTCAAACACTTCCCAACATAAGTTGCAACGTCTTTCTTAAGATTCGGCCACCAATACTGTTCTTTAAGGTCGTGGTACATCTTGCCCGCTCCGGGATGAATCGAATATCTCGACTTGTGGGCTTCATCAAGTATAAGGTTCCGTAGATCTCCATAAAGAGGTACCCAAATTCTTCCGGCATAACATTGGAGTCCAGACTCCCTAACCTCGAATCGAGAGACAAGTATGTTCAAATGTTCATGAGATATATTCCCCTCCTTGAGAGCCTCATCTTGGGCTACTCTGATATGGCTGTTGAGGTTCGAATGAATGGTGATGTTCAGAGTCCTAACACGAAGAGGTGTCGTCCTCTCCTTTCGGCTTAAAGCGTCAGCTACAACATTGGCCTTGCCGGGATGATAACGGAGTTCACAATCGTAGTCATTGAGCGTCTCGATCCATCGACGCTGTCTCATATTCAGTTGCTTCTGATCAAAGATGTGCTGGAGACTCTTGTGATCGGTGAAGATAGTGCTCTTAGTTCCATACAAATAATGTCTCCACAATTTGAGCGCAAAGACAACGGCTCCAAGTTCGAGATCATGCGTAGTGTAGTTCTACTCGTGAATCTTCAGTTGTCGGGAGGCATAAGCGATAACCTTTGATCGTTGCATCAGTACACAACCAAAACCACTCTTCGATGCATCACAATAAACAACAAAGTCGTCACTGCCCTCAGGAAGTGATAGGATAGGTGCGGTGGTTAACTTCTTCTTCAAAGTTTGAAATGCTGATTCGTGTGCGGGTTCCTAAATGAACTTCTTGCCCTTGTGAGTCAGCGCGGTCAAGGGACGCGCAATCAGATAAAATCCTTCAATGAACCTTCGGTAGTAACCGGCAAGACCTAGGAATTGGCGAATATGAGTCGGAGTAGTGGGGGTCTCCCACTTGCTGATGGCTTCAATCTTGGCGGGGTCAACTTTGATACCCGGGTCGCTCACAAATGACCCAGAAATTGTACTTCCTTCAACCAAAATTCACACTTGGAGAATTTGGCGTATAGTTGCTCTTGCCTCAAGAGTTCAAGTACTAGTCGGAGGTGTTGCTCATGCTCTTCTTCGCTCTTAGAGTAGATGAGGATATCATCTATGAAGACGATAACAAATTTATCCAAGTACGGCTTGCAGACACGATTCATGAGATCCATGAACACGGCAGGTGCATTGGTTAATCCAAATGGCATCACGAGAAACTCATAATGACCATAACGAGTTCTAAATGCAGTCTTCATTACATCGCTTTCTTTCACCCTCAATTGGTGATAACCGGATCGCAAATCGATCTTTGAGTAAACGCTCGATCCTTGTAGTTGATCAAAAAGATCATCAATTTTTGGAAGAGGATACCAATTCTTGATGGTCAATTTGTTGAGCTCACGGTAGTCGATACCCATACGGAAGGATCCATCCTTCTTCTTCACAAACAACACAGGTGCTGTAGTGACCCGAACTTTTCCATGTTTATATATATTAAATGAAATTGTTATTTACATGATTAAGTGTTTCCAACATGTTAAGCAATCAAACTTGTTAAGACTTGATTAATTGAAATAGGTTTCATATAGACAATTGACCACCCAAGTTGACCGGTGATTCACGAACGTTAAAACTTGTAAAAACTATATGATGACATATATATGGATATATATATATAGTTAACATGATATTATGATAAGTAAACATATCATTAAGTATATTAACAATGAACTACATATGTAAAAGCAAGACTACTAACTTAATGATTTTGAAACGAGACATATATGTAACGATTATCGTTGTAACGACATTTAATGTATATATATCATATTAAGAGATATTCATACATCATATTATCATGATAATATAATAATTTAAAATCTCATTTGATATTATAAATATTGGGTTAACAACATTTAACAAGATCGTTAACCTAAAGGTTTCAAAACAACATTTACATGTAACGACTAACGATGACTTAACGACTCAGTTAAAATGTATATACATGTAATGTTTTAATATTTATTCATACACTTTTGAAAGACTTCAAGACACTTATCAAAATACTTCTACTTAACAAAAATTCTTACAATTACATCCTCGTTCAGTTTCATCAACAATTCTACTCGTATGCACCCGTATTCGTACTCGTACAATACACCGCTTTTAGATGTATGTACTATTGGTATATACACTCTAATGATCAGCTCTTAGCAGCCCATGTGAGTCACCTAACACATGTGGGAACCATCATTTGGCAACTAGCATGAAATATCTCATAAAATTACAAAAATATGAGTAATCATTCATGACTTATTTACATGAAAACAAAATTACATATCCTTTATATCTAATCCATACACCAACGACTAAAAACACCTACAAACACTTTCATTATTCAATTTTCTTCATCTAATTGATCTCTCTCAAGTTCTATCTTCAAGTTCTAAGTGTTCTTCATAAATTCTACAAGTTCTAGTTTCATAAAATCAAGAATACTTCCAAGTTTGCTAGCTTACTTCCAATCTTGTAGAGTGATCATCCAACCTCAAGAAATCTTTCTTATTTACATTAAGATATCTTTCTAATACAAGGTAATACTCATATTCAAACTTTGATTCAATTTCTATAACTATAACAATCTTATTTCGAGTGGAAATCTTACTTGAACTTGTTTTTCGTGTCATGATTCTGCTAAAAGAACTTCAAGCCATCCAAGGATCCATTGAAGCTAGATCCATTTTTCCCTTTTACAGTAGGTTTATCCAAGGAACTTAAGGTATTAATGATGTTCATAACATCATTCGATTCAGACATAAAAAGCTATCATATTCGAAGTGGTAAACTAGTAATCACTAGAACATAGTTTAGTTAATTCTAAACTTGTTCGCAAATAAAGTTAATCCTTCTAACTACACTTTTAAAATCAACTATACACATGATCTATATCTATATGATATGCTAACTTAATGATTTAAAACCCGAAAACACGATAAACACCATAAAACCGGATTTACGCCGTCGTAGTTACAACCGGGGGCTGTTTTGGGTTAGTTAATTAAAAACTATGATAAACTTTGATTTAAAAGTTATTATTCTGGGAAAATGATTTTTATTATGAACATGAAACTATATCCAAAAATTATGGTTAAACTCAAAGTGGAAGTATGTTTTCTAAAATGGTCATCTAGACGTCGTTCTTTCGACTGAAATGACTACCTTTACAAAAATGACTTGTAACTTATTTTTCCGACTATAAACCTATACTTTTTCTGTTTAGATTCATAAAATAGAGTTCAATATGAAACCATAGCAATTTGATTCACTCAAAACGGATTTAAAATGAAGAAGTTATGGGTAAAACAAGATTGGATAATTTTTCTCATTTTAGCTACGTGAAAATTGGTAACAAATCTATTCCAACCATAACTTAATCAACTTGTATTGTATATTATGTAATCTTGAGATACCATAGACACGTATACAATGTTTCGACCTATCATGTCGACACATCTATATATATTTCGGAACAACCATATACACTCTATATGTGAATGTTGGAGTTAGCTATACAGGGTTGAGGTTGATTCCAAAATATATATAGTTTGAGTTGTGATCAATACTGAGATACGTATACACTGGGTCGTGGATTGATTCAAGATAATATTTATCGATTTATTTCTGTACATCTAACTGTGGACAACTAGTTGTAGGTTACTAACGAGGACAGCTGACTTAATAAACTTAAAACATCAAAATATATTAAAAGTGTTGTAAATATATTTTGAACATACTTTGATATATATGTATATATTGTTATAGGTTCGTGAATTAACCAGTGGCCAAGTCTTACTTCCCGACGAAGTAAAAATCTGTGAAAGTGAGTTATAGTCCCACTTTTAAAATATAATATTTTTGGGATGAGAATACATGCAGGTTTTATAAATGATTTACAAAATAGATACAAGTACGTGAAACTACATTCTATGGTTGAATTATCGAAATCGAATATGCCCCTTTTTATTAAGTCTGGTAATCTAAGAATTAGGGAACAGACACCCTAATTGACGCGAATCCTAAAGATAGATCTATTGGGCCTAACAAACCTCATCCAAAGTACCGGATGCTTTAGTACTTCGAAATTTATATCATATCCGAAGGGTGTCCCGGAATGATGGGGATATTCTAATATATGCATCTTGTTAATGTCGATTACCAGGTGTTCACCATATGAATGATTTTTATCTCTATGTATGGGATGTGTATTGAAATATGAAATCTTGTGGTCTATTATTATGATTTGATAATATATAGGTTAAACCTATAACTCACCAACATTTTTGTTGACGTTTTAAGCATGTTTATTCCCAGGTGATTATTAAGAGCTTCCGCTGTCGCATACTTAAATAAGGACGAGATTTGGAGTCCATGCTTGTATGATATTGTGTAAAAACTGCATTCAAGAAACTTATTTCGTTGTAACATATTTGTATAGTAAACCACTATGTAATGGTCGTGTGTAAACAAGATATTTTAGATTATCATTATTTGATAATCTACGTAAAGCTTTTTAAACCTTTATTGATGAAATAAAGGTTATGGTTTGTTTTAAAATGAATGCAGTCTTTGAAAAACGTCTCATATAGAGGTCAAAACCTCGCAACGAAATCAATTAATATGGAACGTTTTTAATCAATAAGAACGGGACATTTCAGTTGGTATCCGAGCGTTGGTCTTAGAGAACCAGAAAATTTGCATTAGTGTGTCTTATCGAGTTTGTTAGGATGCATTAGTGAGTCTGGACTTCGACCATGTTTTCTTTAAAAATGATTGCTTAACATTTTTGTTGGAAACTATATATTATTAACATGTATATATTATGTGATATATTAATCTCTTAACATATTTGATATTGTGTGATAGATGTCTACCTCTAGCACAAATCCCATTGACTCACCTAATAATAATGAAGAGTCGAATATATATTGGACTGATTCACAAGTTCCCGAAGAAGAACCGGAAGAAGAATCAGAACCGGAAGAGGAGGAACCGGAGGAGGAAATAGAACCGGTGGGGGAAATAATAAAACGGTTAAGTAAAAGAAAATCCTCAACCAACCGACCAAGGTTAATTATGGTCAATGGTGTTTCCGCCAAGGAAGCAAAATATTGGGAGGATTACCAATTCTCCTATGAATCGGATTCCGACGAGAATTCCGATGATGTTATAGAAATTACCCCAACTGAATTTAAAAAGGCAAAAGAAAATAATAAGGGAAAGGGCATAAAAATAGAGAAATTTAATTCCAACCCCGATGAACTTTATATGTATCGTCAACCCCCGAAGCCCTTAAGTTGTAACAATGACCCGGGAACCTCTAAACCACCAGGTTTTTCTAAACCGTTATGGAAAATGACAGCTCGTATTAGGGGAACATCATATATCCCTAGAAACTTGGCAAAACGAACCAAAATCGAAGAAGAAGAAACGAGTGAGTCGGAATAAGATAGTTGTATTCGTTTGGTGTAATATATGTAATATAGTGTGCTTATGCTTTATGATATATGTAAAAATTGCTTGTATTAATAAGTATTTTTTTATGAATCTAACTCTTGTCTATTTTACAGTATAAAAACACAAAATGGATAGACAACCCAATATTTTAAGAGACCTACCCGGAGACATGATTGATGAAATCTTGTCTAGAGTCGGTCAGAATTCTTCGGCACAACTATTTACGGCGAAATCAGTTTGTAAGACATTCGAAGAACGTTCCAAGAATGTGTTGGTTTATAAGAGACTTTCGTTTGAAAGATGGGGGATATCACATTGGGAAACCCATAAGTTACGATGTGTTTACTTTGACGCATATATTGCGGGGAACCCAAATGCTATTTTACGCAACGGGTTAAGAAATTATTTTGACTCAATGTATCCGAATATAGGACTTCATGATTTAGAAAAAGTGGCTAACATGCAACATAAAGAAGCATGCTATGCTTACGGGTTAGTAATGTTCGCTTCTCACCAAAGTGAGAAAAAGAACATCGGGCTACAACTATTAAACAAAACGTTCCCACATGTGACGGAGTCGGTAATTGGGGTAAGAAATGAGGTTTTTAGGTTATTACGAGACTGTTGGTCATTACGTAACCCTCGTCCCTTTGACGACGTTACAACACGCTGTCTTATCAACGGCCATAACGGTTATGTTCCACAAGACCAAGGATGGGAAGTAGTCCTAGTAAAACCAGAATGCATGACTTGTTTCTGGACGTATGAATTACGTGTCTTTAATGCCTTTGCTGAACGACTTGTGTACTAGCTAGAATTATCTTCACAACTATCTTGTATCAAAGTTATTGTGTGCTATATTACATGCTTTATGTAAAATAAGCGGTATTGTAAGTTTGTAAAATATTGTATAAATGTTTGAACACGAAATATTATTATAATCAGTTTTTCATATAGAATTGTAGTAGTTGAATTGTATATTAGCTACTAAGTATGAACTTAACGGGTAGGTACTACCCGAATTTAAACTTATAAAACGCTAATATGAAGAAAAAGCTTTTATAAATGAGTTCATATTATGCTACGAAATACTATTAACTACTCTTAATATTCTGTATGATTAACTTGTTCCATTTGACTATTTTGAAGGAAATGGCACCGACTACTCGACACACCGTGAATATGAATGAAGAGGAATTCCTTACTTTTCTAGCTTAAAACATAGCCGCAGTACAGGCTGCGCTACATACCAACAATAACCTTGGATCTATCAGTACATGAAATCGAGTAGGATGCACCTACAAAGAATTCACTGCCTGCAAACCTTTGGAATTTGATGGAACCGAAGGACCAATCGGATTGAAACGGTGGACCGAGAAGGTCGAATCGGTGTTTGCCATAAGTAAGTGTACTGAATAGGACAAAGTGAAGTACGCTACGCATACCTTCACAGGTTCTGCGTTAACATGGTGGAATACCTATCTAGAGCAAGTGGGACAAGATGATGCTTACGCACTACCGTGGTCAGCAATCAAGCACTTGATGAATGAGAAGTACCGTCCCAGAACTGAGGTTAATAAGCTCAAGACAGAACTTAGAGGGTTACGAACCCAAGGATTTGATATTACCACGTACGAAAGACGATTCACAGAATTGTGCCTATTGTGTCCGAGAGCGTTCGAAGATGAGGAAGAGATGATCGACGCGTTTGTGAAAGGATTACCGGAAAGAATCCAAGAAGATATAAGTTCACACGAGCCCGCCTCCATACAACAGGCATGTAGAATGGCTCACAAACTAGTGAACCAGATTGAGGAAAGAATTAAAGAACAGAGGGCTGAAGAGGCCAATGTGAAGCAAGTCAAAAGAAAGTGGGAGGAAAAAGGTGATAAGAATCACCAATACAACAACAACAGCAATTACAACAATAATCGCAACAATTATCCCAACAATCGCAACATCAATCATAACTACAACAAACGGCCCAACAACAACAACAACAACAACAGCAACTACAACAATCATCCCAACAACAATAACAACCGCAACAACAAGAACAATCAGAAGCAGCTATGCCAAAGGTGTGAAAAGTATCACTCGGGATTCTGCACAAAATTTTGCAACAAGTGTAAAAGAAATGGTCATAGCACGGCGAAGTGAGAGGTCTACGGACCAGGAGTTAACAGAACGAAAGGAACAAATGGTGTCGGAACGAGTAATGGTGGAGCAAGTAGTGTCGGAGCAAGTTATGCCAATGTAGTTTGTTATAAATGTGGAAAATCGGGCCACATTATTAGAAATTGCCCGAACCAGGAGAACACGAATGGACAAGGCCGCAGAAGAGTTTTTAATATTAATGCGGCAGAGGCACAGGAAGACCCGGAGCTTGTTACGGGTACGTTTCTTATTGACAATAAATCTGCTTACGTTTTATTTGATTCGGGTGCGGATAGAAGCTATATGAGTAGAGATTTTTGTGCTAAATTAAGTTGTCCATTGACGCCGTTGGATAGTAAATTTTTACTCGAATTAGCAAACGGTAAATTAATTTCAGCAGATAATATATGCCGGAATCGAGAAATTAAACTGGGTAGCGAAATATTTAAGATTGATTTGATACCAGTAGAGTTAGGGAGTTTTGATTTAATAGTTGGCATGGACTGGCTGAAGAAGGTGAAAGCAGCGATCGTATGTTATAAAAATGCAATTCGCATTGTACGAGAAGAAGGAGAACCCTTAATGGTGTACGGAGAAAAGGGCAACATGAAGCTACATCTTATTAGTAATTTGAACGCACAAAAACTAATAAGAAACGGTTGCTATGCTGTTCTAGCACACGTCGAGAAAGTACAAACTGAATAAAAGAGCATCAATGATGTTCCCATAGCAAAAGAATTTCCCGATGTATTTCCGAAAGAATTACCGGGACTACCTCCATATCAATCTGTTGAATTTCAAATAGATCTTGTACCAGGAGCTGCACCAATAGCTCGTGCTCCTTATAGACTCGCACCCAGCGAGATGAAAGAACTGCAAAGCCAACTGCAAGAACTATTAGAACGAGGTTTCATTCGACCAAGCACATCACCATGGGGAGCTCCTGTTTTGTTTGTCAAGAAGAAGGATGGTACATTTAGGTTGTGTATTGACTACAGAGAGTTGAACAAACTTACCATCAAAAACCGTTATCTACTGCCGAGAATTGACGACTTATTTGATCAACTACAAGGCTCGTCCGTTTATTCGAAGATCGATTTATGTTCTGGATATCATCAAATGCGAGTAAAGGAGGATGATATTCCAAAAACTGCTTTTAGGACGCGTTATGGTCATTACAAGTTTATGGTTATGCCGTTTGGATTGACTAACGCACCAGCTGTGTTCATGGACCTTATGAACCGAGTGTGTGGGCCATATCTTGACAAGTTTGTCATTGTTTCATCGATGACATACTTATTTACTCAAAGAATGATCAAGAGCACGAAGAAAATTTGAGAAAAGTGCTAGAAGTATTGAGGAAAGAAAAACTGTACGCTAAGTTTTCAAAGTGTGCATTTTGGTTGGAAGAAGTTCAATTCCTCGGTCACATAGTGAACAAAGAAGGTATCCAGGTGGACCCGGCAAAGATCGAAACTGTTGAAAAGTGGGAAACCCCAAAAACTCCGAAGCATATACGTTAATTTTTAGGATTGGCTGGTTACTACAGAAGATTCATCCAAGATTTCTTCAAAATAGCAAAACCCTTGACTGCATTAACGCATAAAGGGAAGAAATTTGAATGGAAGGATGAACAAGAGAAGGCGTTTCAATTATTGAAGAAAAAGCTAACTACGGCACCTATATTGTCATTTCCTGAAGGGAATGATGATTTTGTGATTTATTGTGACGCATCAAAGCAAGGTCTCGGTTGTGTATTAATGCAACGGACGAAGGTGATTGCTTATGCATCTAGACAATTGAAGATTCACGAGCAAAATAATACGATGCATGATTTGGAATTAGGCGCAGTTGTTTTTGCATTAAAGACTTGGAGGCACTACTTATATGGGGTCAAAAGTATTATATATACCGACCACAAAAGTCTTCAACACATATTTAATCAGAAACAACTGAATATGAGGCAGCGTAGGTGGATTGAATTGTTGAATGATTACGACTTTGAGATTCGTTACCACCCGAGGAACGCAAATGTGGTAGCTGACGCGTTGATCAGAAAGGACAGAGAACCCATTCGAGTAAAATCTATGAATATAATGATTCACACTAACCTTACTACTCAAATAAAGGAGGCGCAACAAGGAGTTTTAAAAGAGGGAAATTTAAAGGATGAAATACCCAAAGGATCGGAGAAGCATCTTAATATTCGGGAAGACGGAACCCGGTATAGGGCTGAAAGGATTTGGGTACCAAAATTTGGAGATATGAGAGAAATGGTACTTAGAGAAGCTCATAAAACCAGATACTCAATACATCCTGGAACGGGGAAGATGTACAAGGATCTCAAGAAACATTTTTGGTTGCCGGGTATGAAAGTCGATGTTGCTAAATACGTAGGAGAATGTTTGACGTCTTCTAAGGTCAAAGCTGAACATCAGAAACCATCAGGTCTACTACAACAACCTGAAATCCCGAAATGGAAATGGGAAAACATTACCATGGATTTTATTACTAAATTGCCAAGGACTGCAAGTGGTTATGATACTATTTGGGTAATAGTTGATCGTCTCACCAAGTCAGCACACTTCCTGCCAATAAGAGAAGATGACAAGATGGAGAAGTTAGCACGACTGTATTTGAAGGAAGTCATCTCCAGACATGGAATACCAATCTCTATTATCTCTGATAGGGATGGTAGATTTGTTTCAAGGTTCTGGCAGACATTGCAACAAGCATTGGGGACTCGTCTAGACATGAGTACTGCCTATCATCCACAAACTGATGGGCAGAGTGAAAGGACGATACAAATGCTTGAGGACATGCTACGAGCATGTGTTATTGATTTCGGAAATAGTTGGGATCGACATCTACCGTTAGCAGAATTTTCCTACAACAACAGCTACCATTCAAGCATTGAGATGGCGCCGTTTGAAGCACTTTATGGTATAAAATGCAGGTCTCTGATTTGTTGGAGTGAAGTGGGGGATAGAAATATTACGGGTCCGGAGATAATACAAGAAACTACCGAGAAAATCATCCAAATTCAACAAAGATTGAAAACCGCCCAGAGTCGACAAAAGAGCTACGCGGACAGTAAAAGAAAAGATATAGAGTTTGAAATTGGAGAAATGGTCATGCTTAAGGTTTCACCTTGGAAAGGCGTTGTTCGATTTGGTAAACGGGGGAAACTAAATCCAAGGTACATTGGACCATTCAAGATTATAGATCGTGTCGGACCAGTAGCTTACCAACTGGAGCTACCTCAACAACTCGCGGCTGTACATAACACTTTCCACGTCTCAAATTTGAAGAAATGTTTTGCTAAAGAAGATCTCACTATTCCGTTGGATGAAATCCAAATCAATGAAAAACTTCAATTCATTGAAGAACCCGTCGAAATAATGGATCGTGAGGTTAAGAGACTTAAACAAAACAAGATACCTATTGTTAAGGTTCGATGGAATGCTCGTAGAGGACCCGAGTTCACCTGGGAGCGTGAAGATCAGATGAAGAAGAAATACCCGCATTTATTTCCAGAAGATACGTCAACACCTCCAACTGCTTAAAATTTTGGGACGAAATTTATTTAACGGGTAGGTACTGTAGTGACCCGAACTTTTCCATGTTTATATATATTAAATGAAATTGTTATTTACATGATTAAGTGTTTCCAACATGTTAAGCAATCAAACTTGTTAAGACTTGATTAATTGAAATAGGTTTCATATGGACAATTGACCACCCAAGTTGACCGGTGATTCACGAACGTTAAAACTTGTAAAAACTATATGATGACATATATATGGATATATATATATAGTTAACATGATATTATGATAAGTAAACATATCATTAAGTATATTAACAATGAACTACATATGTAAAAGCAAGACTACTAACTTAATGATTTTGAAACGAGACATATATGTAACGATTATCGTTATAACGACATTTAATGTATATATATCATATTAAGAGATATTCATACATCATATTATCATGATAATATAATAATTTAAAATCTCATTTGATATTATAAACATTGGGTTAACAACATTTAACAAGATCGTTAACCTAAAGGTTTCAAAACAACATTTACATGTAACGACTAACGATGACTTAACGACTCAGTTAAAATGTATATACATGTAGTGTTTTAATATGTATTCATACACTTTTGAAACACTTCAAGACACTTATCAAAATACTTCTACTTAACAAAAATTCTTACAATTACATCCTCGTTCAGTTTCATCAACAATTCTACTCGTATGCACCCGTATTCGTACTTGTACAATATACAGCTTTTAGATGTATGTACTATTGGTATATACACTCCAATGATCAGCTCTTAGCAGCCCATGTGAGTCACCTAACACATGTGGAAACAATCATTTGGCAACTAGCTCGAAATATCTCATAAAATTACAAAAATATGAGTAATCATTCATGACTTATTTACATGAAAACAAAATTACATATCCTTTATATCTAATCCATACACCAACGACTAAAAACACCTACAAACACTTTCATTCTTCAATTTTCTTCATCTAATTGATCTCTCTCAAGTTCTATCTTCAAGTTCTAAGTGTTCTTCATAAATTCTACAAGTTCTAGTTTCATAAAATCAAGAATACTTCCAAGTTTGCTAGCTTACTTCCAATCTTGTAGAGTGATCATCCAACCTCAAGAAATCTTTCTTATTTACAGTAAGATATCTTTCTAATACAAGGTAATACTCATATTCAAACTTTGATTCAATTTCTATAACTATAACAATCTTATTTCGAGTGGAAATCTTACTTGAACTTGTTTTTCGTGTCATGATTCTGCTAAAAGAACTTCAAGCCATCCAAGGATCCATTGAAGCTAGATCCATTTTTCCCTTTTCCAGTAGGTTTATCCAAGGAACTTAAGGTATTAATGATGTTCATAACATCATTCGATTCATACATAAAAAGCTATCATATTCGAAGTGGTAAACTAGTAATCACTAGAACATAGTTTAGTTAATTCTAAACTTGTTCGCAAATAAAGTTAATCCTTCTAACTACACTTTTAAAATCAACTATACACATGATCTATATCTATATGATATGCTAACTTAATGATTTAAAACCCGAAAACACGATAAACACCATAAAACCGGATTTACGCGGTCGTAGTTACAACCGGGGGCTGTTTTGGGTTAGTTAATTAAAAACTATGATAAACTTTGATTTAAAAGTTGTTATTCTGGGAAAATGATTTTTATTATGAATATGAAACTATATCCAAAAATTATCGTTAAACTCAAAGTGGAAGTATGTTTTCTAAAATGGTCATCTAGACGTCGTTCTTTCGACTGAAATGACTACCTTTATAAAAACGACTTGTAACTTATTTTTCCGACTATAAACCTATAATTTTTCTGTTTAGATTCATAAAATAGAGTCCAATATGAAACCATAGCAATTTGATTCACTCAAAACGGATTTAAAATGAAGAAGTTATGGGTAAAACAAGATTGGATAATTTTTCTCATTTTAGCTACGTGAAAATTGGTAACAAATCTATTCCAACCATAACTTAATCAACTTGTATTGTATATTATGTAATCTTGAGATACCATAGACACGTATACAATGTTTCGACCTATCATGTCGACACATCTATATATATTTCGGAACAACCATAGACACTCTATATGTGAATGTTGGAGTTAGCTATACAGGGTTGAGGTTGATTCCAAAATATATATAGTTTGAGTTGTGATCAATACTGAGATACTTATACACTGGGTCGTGGATTGATTCAAGATAATATTTATCGATTTATTTCTGTACATCTAACTGTGGACAACTAGTTGTAGGTTACTAACGAGGACAGCTGACTTAATAAACTTAAAACATCAAAATATATTAAAAGTGTTGTAAATATATTTTGAACATACTTTGATATATATGTATATATTGTTACAGGTTCGTGAATCAACCAGTGGCCAAGTCTTACTTCCCGACGAAGTAAAAATCTATGAAAGTGAGTTATAGTCCCACTTTTAAAATCTAATATTTTTGGGATGAGAATACATGCAGGTTTTATAAATGATTTACAAAATAGACACAAGTACGTGAAACTACATTCTATGGTTGAATTATCGAAATCGAATATGCCCCTTTTTATTAAGTCTGGTAATCTAAGAATTAGGGAACAGACACCCTAATTGACGCAAATCCTGAAGATAGATCTATTGGGCCTAACAAACCCCATCCAAAGTACCGGATGCTTTAGTACTTCGAAATTTATATCATATCTGAAGGGTGTCCCAGAATGATGGGGATATTCTAATATATGCATCTTGTTAATGTCGGTTACCAGGTGTTCACCATATGAATGATTTTTATCTCTATGTATGGATGTGTATTGAAATATGAAATCTTGTGGTCTATTATTATGATTTGATAATATATAGGTTAAACCTATAACTCACCAACATTTTTGTTGACGTTTTAAGCATGTTTATTCTCAGATGATTATTAAGAGCTTCCGCTGTCGCATACTTAAATAAGGACGAGATTTGGAGTCCATGCTTGTATGATATTGTGTAAAAACTGCATTCAAGAAACTTATTTCGTTGTAACATATTTGTATTGTAAACCACTATGTAATGGTCGTGTGTAAACAAGATATTTTAGATTATCATTATTTGATAATCTACGTAAAGCTTTTTAAACCTTTATTGATGAAATAAAGGTTATGGTTTGTTTTAAAATGAATGCAGTCTTTGAAAAACGTCTCATATAGAGGTCAAAACCTCGCAACGAAATCAATTAATATGGAACGTTTTTAATCAATAAGAACGGGACATTTCAGGTGCGCCCCAAGGCGAGAAGCTTGGTTGGATAAATCCACGGTCTAACAGCTCTTGTAGTTGACTCTGTAATTCTTGCATCTCGGAAGGTGCGAGTCTATAAGGTGCGCGAGCTACAGGTGCAGCTCCTGGCACTAAGTCAATCTGAAACTCTACGGCTCTCGGCGGTGGTAATCTGGGCAATTCCTCTGGGAAGACATCGGAAAATTCGTTCACAATTCGAACGTCGTTCACATTCTTCACCTCGGTTTCTACCTTTTTCACATGCGCTAGGACAGCAAGACGTCCCTTCTTCATAATCTTTTGCGCTTTCACGCAACTAATGAGGTTCAACTTCGAGGTACATCTCTCTCCGTAGATAACCAGTGGTTCACCATCTCCTTGCGGTATACGAAGAGCTTTATCTCCACAAATAATATCGGCTCTTATCTTGCTCAACCAATCCATACCAACGATCACGTCAAAGCTTCCCAGTTTGATAAGTATCAAATCAATTTCGAAATCTGCAACAGCTATGTTGATAATAGCTCCTCGACTAATATGGTCAAGTTTCTCAAGTTTTCCATTGGCGACCTCGACAAGAATACTCTCTTTTAACGGGACTAATGACCAATTAATCTTATCGCAAAAATGTCTGCATACATAACTTCTATCCGCACCAGTATCAAACAAGACAGAAGCTAAAAGATTGTTGATTTTGAATATACCTGTCACCAAGCCGAGTTTTTCGTGTGCGTCCCTTGCATTAACATTGAAAGATCTAGCGCACAGTGGTCCGCCATCTTTTCGCTTATTTGGACACGCGTTTCTGAAATGGCCCGTCTGCCCGCATTCATAACACTTCTTCGGCCCATTGGTTTTCGGCTTCCCATTCAAAGTGGTGACCTTGTAGTCTTTTCCAACATGCCCAGACCGTTGGCACTTCTCGCAGACAACATTGCAATACCCAGTGTGGTGTTTTTAACACCTCTTGCATTGTGGTAAGGTTCCCTTGTAGTTCGGGTTGGAGTTGGTGTTGTTGTTGGGGTTGGGGTTTCCACCGTTGTTGTTTCCTCTGAAACCCTCATGTCGTTTCGCCGGGTTCTGTTCATAGTTTCTTCCCCTGTTGTTGTTGTTGTTGTTGTTGTTGTGGTTATCCCATTTGCGTTTCTCACTAGTACCCGCTTCAGTCTTAGTTTTCTCCGGTTCATCGATGGTTATTTGATTCATCAAAGTATGCGCCATGCGCATCGCTTCGGGAACATTCGGCGGCTTGGACGAGGTAACATTTCCCTTAATGCTCTTAGGGAGTCCCCAGAAGTACATCTCCATTCGTTTGAATTCTGGGGTGACCATTGTCGGACACATCAGGGCTAGTTCCAAAAATCTCCTATTGTAACCATCAAGATCGTTCCCAACAGCCTTTAACTGCATGAACTCCATTTCCATCTTTTGTATCTCAGTTCTCGGACAATACTCATCAATCATTGCCGCTTTGAATTCCTTCCATGGTATAGCATACGCCTCATCGATACCTTTCGCTTGAGCTAACGTGTTCCACCACGTTAGTGCGCCGTCAGATAACGTGCACGAAGCAAAATTGGTCTTATTGTCCTCCGAACAGTTACTAACTCGGAATACTGATTCAAGTTTCTCGAACCATCTGGTGAGACCAACCGGTCCCTCGGTTCCACTGAAGTTGTGTGGTTTACAGCTCTGGAATTCCTTGTAAGTACACCCATTTTGAACGGGTTGAATAACCGGTGGTGGTGGCGGTGGAGCTTGGGGTTGCATTTCCGCAATGGCTACGGCTACACGTTCTTGGATCATCTCTTCAATTTGAGCAGCAGTAGGTGTGGATCGACCGTTAGCCAAGGTGTTCTATACAAACATTTTGACTCAAGTCAAAATCCAGCATTCAATATATAATAATATAGTATATAACAACCAACATGTAAACAGCACAACACATGTTAATTAAGTAACGCAAGTTGATACAAGTACCGCAAAACACCATACAGTAACGTAAATAGAACACTTGTGCAAAAAGTAACATCACAAAGTTTTCATTTATTAATAATAAGTTTCATACATCATGATAGATTCGTACAATACATAAGTGAAATATGAAACTACAACTAGATTACATCATGAAATCTAATACAAAAGGTCCTACGGTGAAGGTGGGTGTAGGATGTCTAAAATCTGAGCCAACTGCTCCTCGAGCTCAGTAACCCGAGCTCGGAGGATTCCCACCTCCCTCCTCAGTTCCTCGTTAGAGGGAGATAGTGGGGCAGGTGGTGCAGGTGGTGCGGGTGGTTCCGGTGGTGTGGGTGGTGCAGACCGCACGAAACTGGGTGCAGACGTTCCGGCTCCAGAAATAGTCAGAACGTAACGGGGTGTCTTACGCACTTGTGGGTCGGCAGGGTACGACACAAGCCGCTTACGAGCAGTAACCCTACGACGTCGACCAAATGCGTCAGTGAATGCTCGTCCTCCGTTGATCCCCGAAATGATGGTACCATCGAAGCGATATCGCTTCTTCGGCGGGGTGGAGGGTGGCAGAATAGGTAAATCAGCAGGGTCCTCGTCGTCACTGGAGTCTGATGAAGAATCATCTGATGAAGAATCGGCGGATGATGAGTCATCCGAATCATGTGGTGGTGGCATGGGTGGCTGAACTGGCAGTCCGAAGGCGGCCAACATCTCTCTGTGTCTGCCTGGCGGAATCGACACTAAACGTCCATTAGCAGCGCGTCGGCACGGCATGCGCATATGGTTACGGAATGGCCCTTCCCCGAACTCCGCGGGAATCACAACACCACCGATGCAGGGCTGTGGCTCCGAGGGTCTGGGAGCAGACGGAGCTGAAATCTCCGTAGGGTCCACGTGTCCGTCAATAGTAGCCACTGGTGCCGGCGCACTACTACTAGCTCCGGAAGACGAAGCGCCGGGGTCACTGGTGCGTATCGGGATCGGTGTGTCGGCAGCAACAGCAGGTGGGGTGGCTGACGAGTCTAAACTGCCCAAAACGATAGCAGGTGGAACATCCGACATCTGATTATTTAACACCTAATGTAAAATATTAAATAAATAAAAGGCTTAATTTAAAGCGTAAAGTAAATAACGATAATGAAATTGCGATAAATAAAAGTGCGATAAAATAAAATTGTGATAATTAAAAAGTACGATAATTAAAAGTGCAATTAAATACAAAAACAATAAATAAAAGTGCAATAATTAGAAGTGCAATTAAATATAAAATAAAGGAAATTAAATATGAAATAAAAGAATTATGCTTATTTAAACTTCCGTAATCATGATGTTTGATGTGTTGATTTTAGTTTTATGCCCATGGGTTAATTGTCCTTTGTCCTGGATTATTTAATATGTCCGTCTGGTTTTTGTCCATAACAGTCCATCAGTCATAAATATAAAGTGCGAGTATCCTCGTCAAATTATCCTTATACCCGAAGTCAAATATTCCAACTAATTGGGGACTTAAACTGTAACAATATTTTAATACTTTGTTTAATAATTACACCAGGATATCGACTGCGTGTAACCCAAGGTTTTAATAATTTATTAACAATTACACCAAGTGTCCTTGTATATAATTTCACCCCTGTTTTAATAATTCTGATGGCTATTAATCCATTCCCGTGTCCGGTTAAATGAACGATTATTCGTACATATAAATACCCGCCCATCGTGTCCGATCGAGTGTATATGGTTATTTATAGGGACGTCCAATTGTAAATCTTCATATTAAAATTAAGAAACTATCATTTAGTTAAACAAATATAAAGCCCATTAATAGCCCATAGTCTAATTTCCATAAGTGTCGTTCTTTTGTCCAAACCCCAATTATGGTACAAAGCCCAATTACCCAATTTTAGTATTTAGCCCAACATCACGATTACTTCGGATTAAATAAGCATAATAATAACTTAGCTACGAGACATTAAATTAAAAAGGTTGAACATAACTTACAATGATTAAAAATAGCTTAGCGTTACACGGACAGAATTTTCGACTTACACCCTTACAACATTCACTAACATACCCTTATTATTAGAAATTAAAATTAAAATTAAAATTAATATATATATATATATATATATATATATATATATATATATATATATATATATATATATATATATATATATATATATATATATATATACGTTTACATATAGATATAGAGATTGATGGATGGATATATATAAGATATATAAAACGTTCAGAATGCGCGAGCTTTTATAGGCATTTTTGTCCAGGACAGCTCCGCGAGTTGCGGCATTTTTGCACTACAAACTCCGCGAGTCGTGGAGTTCGTAAATCCAGCTCACACAAGTTTGGATCCTAGTATGCCGACGGTTTTAATATATAAATATAATATATATAATTTATATAATTAATTATATATTATATTTTATTTATATACATAGTTAACTTGTAATTTTTAGTCCGTTGCATCGAGCGTTGAGAGTTGACTCTGGTCCCGATTCCGGATTTTTGAACGTCCTTGCGTACAATTTAATATCTTGTACTTTGCATTTTGAATCTTGTACTCTTGTAATTCTGAGACGTTTCTTATCAATAATTGGAACCTCTTTGATTGTATTTTGTACTTTTGAGCTTTTTGGTCGTTTGCGTCTTCAATTCGTCGAATCTATCTTTTGTCTTCACCTTTTATTATTTAACCGAATATCACTTGTAAATAGGACAATTGCAACTAAAAGCTTGTCTTTCTTGAGGAATAATGCTATGAAATATATGTTCATTTTTAGCATTATCAAATATTCCCACACTTGAGCGTTGCTTGTCCTCAAGCAATATAGTCTTGAAATATACTAGAATCACTTCTTTATTCTTCACACTTTGTACATCAGTGATTTCTATACGGCGGTATAAACAATGGTAGTAACGATGTGGTTTACAGTCCCACATGACTATAAAATTTAGATCCATTAAGGAAATTGGATCTTTATGAAAACATTTGATCTTTTGAAAATTCATTCTAGCTTTTACATTTGCTAAGTTTTCCGGAATAACCCTTCACTGGTGTTTGCAAATTGTTTTTGTGGGTTTAGTGGGTTTCAGATTTGAAAATTTTAGCTCAAAACTTGCGGTTTTGTGTCACCCACTTGCTAACCTCGTATTGGGAAAGCAACACGTCCAGTATACTTGCTCCGTATATTACCTTTCGATAAACTACCTTCCGGTTGTAAAGGAAAGCGTTGAACAAGCAACTGTTAAGGCAATGTCCCCTGACATGCTTTTAATTATGGTCTATAATGTGTCGGATGCAATTACTATCCTTGGTAGGAGCAATAGTAAAGCTCACCCTTATAACTTTTTAGTCTGGCACAAGGTCCTGTCTTTGACCATGCTATGCAACCACCGTTCTTACGGTTGACACCCGATTTGGTTCAGATGACCTAATGAATTCCAGGTGAATTCCTAGAATTTTACGTTCAATGGTAATGAACACATTGAAAATAGGTTTTCAGAAAACAAATCGGTTTTAATTTTGATCAAAATATTTTCTCGTTCAAGCTCGAGTTTAGATATCATTGAATTCCATGAGTTTGTAATTCTCAATCTTTAAGGTCAATCTCAAGGATTGAGTAATATCAGTCTTAAAAGCTGATTTTTAATCTTTAAGGAGATTATCCTTTCTGGGGATCTGATTCATTAGTCTTATCAAGCTAATTTGCACGGCGTCCTCCCCATTTTACAAGACAGATCCTCTCATGGTTAGGATAAGTCTGACCACTTGGCGACCCTGTTTGATGCTGAGGTCCGTGGATTTCCTGCTGATTTTAGTGATGACTTTTCTAGATTTTTCGTCAACCTACAGCTGGTCTGAACAACAACTTCATGACCTAAATCAAGAAGCGCGTTTCTTTTTTGGAAGACTTTACTTCCTTTAAATGATGGAATTGATTCATCGTGTAGATCCATCGTTCTTTCAAAAGTATTACCATAAACCGGGTAAAACTGATTATTTTCGTCCAAAACAAAAGTATTTTCAATTATTTGTACAAAAATATGTGATATATGTTTTGAATAACTTGGCAAAAATTTCCCACACTTGGCTTTTATTTTCCTTTCTTTGCCTTTTTATTTTTCTCTATTCCATTTTAAATGAATTCTAACATTTTATTTTGTTTCTCAATTTATGTCCTTTCCGAGGTAACAATAATTTCGGTGTTAACACCTAGTTTTATCGTTCATAAATATGTATAAACATGATTTTGAGTTCATTTAATTGAAAATTTTGAAAATTTTTACTAGAATTGGGTAGTCAGTATATAAGACTAGGGCTGTTCTTTATTATCAGAGAGCACTAGATTCTAATACAACTACTGCTTTACTAGTATTTCTAATGGTAACCAAGTGTATAAAGTAAAAAATTTTAAAATCCGAAAGAATTTAACCCCTTCCCACACTTAAGATCTTGCAATGCCCTTATTTGCAAGAAATCAGTAACAATTTAAATTGTTGAGGGTGATTAGCGTAGAAAAATGATTAAATTTTACCAAAGTTTCCAAACATATTGTTGTTTATGTTGAATGATAAATGGTGCACATCATTTGTTCATTTCGTCTTGTTGTTACATCACATTTATTTTTCATCTTGTCGTCAAAATTAGTAGCTTTTCCTGAACTTAATGCCAGTCTTTGAAAATGCGTTGTTTTACCCTTTTGTGTACATAAGATAAACTGCAAACATATATACATATTTTTGAAGTTTGGTATATTACCCCACATTCAAAAATTATTAAAATCTAATAATAAAAGTTAAAAAATTATAAAAACTATTACAATATCAACATAAGTGCTAAATGTAGTAACATTACAAAAATAAAATAAATAAAACTAAATAAACTAGGGTTGATACTGATACCAGTAGGGGTTCCATGCATAACCGTATGTGTTATAGAATGCTTCAGCTGGGTTATAAGTAGGATACGGTGGTTGGATTTCTATAGACCAGGGAGGAAATATGGGCTTTGGAGTAGGAATATAGTTTCTACCTACATGTTGGCAATGAGCTATGATGTGGTTTTGATGAACTTGCCAATCTTCAAATGCTCGATGTCTAGCATTTTCATATTCTTGTGAAGCTATAAACCTTTGCATTTCTGTCATTTCATTTCCCCCTCCCACATTACCTGGCTGTTGATCTCTTTCAACCGGTGGATGTCTTCCATTATATGCTACTGCGGCGTTATTTCGCCTCTTCAAAACTTTAGCACCATGATATACATTTAAACCAATTGTATCGTGGGGTTCTGGTTCTTCGATTAATAATCCCCCCCGACTTATATCCACATCGAGATACTCAGCAATTAATGAAATAAATATACCACCTCCTATTATATTGTGCGGTCTCATCCCCCTAACCATAGTCGATAAATAATAACCCACACAATAAGGTATACTTACAGCGCTTTGTGGGTCTCGAATACACATGTGGTAAAATAAATCTTGCTCATTTACCTTTTCCTTATTTTTACCTCGCTGTGTAATCGAGTTCGCTAGAAACCTGTGAATTACTCTTAACTCAGCTCTATCTATATCCGTATAAGAGTAATTTCCCCCTTTAAATCGGTGATGGCTAGTCATTTGACTCCATACACCATGCGTATCAAAATTTTTATCAATTTTCCTACCATTTAATATCAACCCTTGACAATCGGCAGATGCTAGCTCCTCGGGCGTATATATACGTAAGGCCTGAGCCATGTCTAGTAGAGACATGTGGTGCATCGAACCTCCTAACAAAAATCTAATAAAAGTTCGATCGGTTAAAGTAGCTAGCAGATCATTTATTTCTATACTACACAATAATTCTTCACACCATACTTTATATACAGGTCTACGCATGTTGAATAATCGTACCCAATCGTTAAAAGTAGAATTACCATACCTCTGTGTAAGTAATTCTCTAATCCGTTCGCCCAATCCTACGGCTTCTAACGGTTCCCATTCTATTACCCTAGGTACTTCAACAGCTTTAGAATGAAGAGTGTGCAAGCCCCTTTGGTATTTTGGATAATCTATCCAACGTCTGTCTAATATCAAGTTCGGGTGTAAATCTTCCACGTGCATATCTGAAAATGTTATAACTGGATGAGGTATATCTTGTTTGTAATAGTTATCAACATCCTGTTGCTCCGCATTCTCAGGAGGAGCAATGCGAGCTTGGGATGAAGATTCACCCCTTTCAGTCTGCAAAACACATCAAACACAATTTTTGTGCATCCAAATATGCATTAGTGTCAGCAAAATCATCAATCAAAATAATTACAATGACATGTTCAATTTATATCAAACTTATGCTCATTTTCATATTTTTATCAAATCTACAGTTTTTCAAATAAGCATATACGAAAATGTTCGCCAAGTTTATAAGCATTCAACTCAAATAACATGTCAAAATAATCATTATTAGCAATTAAAAAAGTTTCAAATGGCATTATCTCTCAAAAATCAAGTTCATGAATTTTAGACTTAAAAAAATCCACTTTAATTCTCAAAAATCATGTTTAGGCTCAAAGTTTGGATCATTTAACTACCTAAATATGTTACACTACTTAATTTAGCAATAATTCATGACAAAAATCGGTCATAACCTGTTTATATCAAAAAGCCCCAATTTGCTCAAGAACACAAACCCTAGATTACTCAAAATTTGAAGTTTAAGGCTTCTAATCATGTTAAATAGCATCAATCTAGGTTATACAAGCATAATACATAAACAATTTAAGTATAATTACACTAAAAAGCATCAAAATCGAATTGGGTATAAAATTGCTCAAGAACACTAAATTTTCGGATTAAAGGGTGTTTTGGTGTAGAAATTTACCGTTTTCCTTGAGTAATTCCTTAATAGCATCCTTCTCAACATGATTTTGTGAAAGATTTGATGAAAAATGGTGAAAAAAATTCGGATTTGTGTGGGTTTTTGGGTTTATTTTCGCAGTATTTTGGGGTGTGAGTGTGTATACTGATCTGTTCGATCAGTTTATATTTTTTTCTGGAATTTTGATGCTCCGCGAGTCACGGTGTTTACCCATTACAAACTCCGCGAGTCGCGGTGTTTGTATTTTTTTTTTTAAAAAATCTTAACTTATAAAAACAATATTAATTAATTAATTTTAAAATTTTGTTTTCCTTGTTATTTAGGACGAGGTCGTTTTGGAATGATGTCCTAGTCCGTCCCTCGACAAAATTTTAAAATTTGTCAATTTAAAGCGCGGTTTTAAAAGCAAAGATTTTTGGGTTTTTTTTTATTTTTTTTGGCATACTTTAAATCAATAAGATTAAAAATAATGATAATAAAAATTCTCGTCCCGCCCTCGGGTAAAGCAATTTCGGCTCAACGACCTAGTCTTCAACTTACGACAAATTTTAAAAAACGTATTTTTAACTTAATGAGATAAAGTAAATTTTTGTTTTTAAATTCACACAACTTAAATTTAAAATGCATAAAATTCAAAATTAATATTAAAAATTCACACCAAACTTAAATTTAATTTTTGTTTTTATACATACAAACTTATATTAATTTTTCAAATATTTACAATTTTAAATAAGTTTACAATATTAAATTAATATTTATATATTAATTTAAAAAAAACATGGTAAAAATAAAATTAAAAATCTTTTTGGCTTTTATCCCACTTTAATCAATCAAATATTATCAAAAATATACGCCCCTCTTTTCGGTAAAGTAATTTCGGTTCCATGACCTAATTTAACTCATGACGAATTTTTGAAATATTTTGAGTTGATTGATTAAAGATATTTATACCTTAAGAATAAACGTTAAATTTCGCAGTGATGTAATAAATTTTTGTATGATATCAATAATTTCGGTCGCAAGACCTAATTTCATCGAATACCAATTTAATACTTTATAGCGAACAAATTAGCATTTATTATCAAAAGGTTAAAAATAAAAATAAAAATAAAAAATGAAAACTGTACAAACTTACCTGTGAAATATATTTCTTAGTGATATGCTCTAGTTCACTCATAAGATAGTCGGACTAATTGGTTTTCTATGGCTACATAGGCGTAACCTCGAGCATTTAATGTTTTTTCTTCTAAACATATGAACGGTTCATCTCTGCATAAAGTAACAAATTCGGTGTTTGAATAGGTTTGATTATTTGAACATTTACCTTCGTGTGATCATTTTCCGCATCTGTGACATCTTTCAAGGTGTCGTGCTCTTCTTTTCGCTGCGGATTTTGATTTCCCTTTACCAAATTGTAACTTGTTATTTTCGCATCTGGATTCTTTTCTTACTCCGTCCAATTTTTCTCTGATTACTGATACCAGTTCACTCGGTAGTGTGTCATTATTACGTTTAGTGATCAAAGCCTGTAGCATTAGACCATGGTTTAGTTCACAGGAAGTCTTCATTTCGTAAGAACCTAAAAAAATAAAAATTCATAATGGGGGGAGAAGACTAGTTCTTTAGGGTCTGCTAGGGAAAGACCATTCGGGTTCCATTTTCGAGAACTACACGAAAAAAGAAAATCTAACTCTAACAGAAATACATATTATCCTTTAAAGACTTGATTCTCTCCACACTTAGTTAGCTGTGGTATCGAAATTGTGATTAACTTCGTTGTCAACTTCCATCGGACTATCTATGTAATGTTTAACTCTGTGACCATTAACTTTAAATTCAATCCCATTTGAATTTATTAATTCTATCGTTCCGTATGGGAAAACTCTTTTGACTATGAATGGTCCAGACCATCTTGATTTCAATTTTCCAGGAAATAGCTTGAATCGTGAATTGAAAAGAAGAACTCTGTCTCCTTCTTTAAATTCTTTTGAACTTCTGATTCTTTTATCATGCCATTTCTTCATTCTTTCTTTATAGATTAACGAATTTTCGTATGCTTCATGTCTTAATTCTTCTAATTCGTTTAATTGATTTAACCGTAGACGTCCAGCTTCATGTAAATCAAGATTTCATGTCTTCAAAGCCCAAAATTCTTTGTGTTCAATTTCTACTGGAAGATGACATGCTTTTTCATAAACGAGTCTGAAAGGTGTGGTTCCAATTGGAGTTTTGTAGGCTGTTCTAAAAGCCCAAAGTGCATCCTCCAACTTAATGGACCATTCCTTCGGATTTGATCCTACGGTTTTTTCTAGAATACGTTTTAAAGCTCGGTTGGTATTTTCAACTTGTCCACTTGTTTGTGGATGATAAGCGGTGGAGATTTTATGAGTTACTCCATATCTTTTGAGAAGTTTCTCAAGTTGATTATTACAAAAATGAGTTCCCCGATCACTTATTAAAGCTTTCGGTGTTCCAAACTTTGCAAAAAGACGTTTTAAAAAGTTGACTACAACTCGTGCATCGTTAGTTGGGAGAGCTTGTGCTTCCGCCCATTTAGATACATAATCAATGGCTACGAGAATATAGAGATTATTATGAGATTTTGGAAATGGGCCCATAAAGTCAATACCCCAAATGTCAAATACTTCACATACTTGAATGACATTTTGTGGCATTTCATCACGTTGACTTATTTTTCCGGCCCTTTGACATGCATCACAGGATTTGCAAAGAAGGTGTGCGTCTTTGTAAATTGTAGGCCAATAGAATCCAATATCGTAAACTTTTCTTGCTGTGAGTTGAGGTCCATAATGCCCTCCTGTTGGTCCTGTGTGACAATGGTTTAAGATTTTACTAGCTTCATCTCCGAATACACATCGGCGTATTATTCCATCGGGACAACTTTTAAACAAATGTGGATCTTCCCAGAAATAGTGTTTTATATCACTGAAGAATTTCTTTCGTTTTTGGTAAGATAATCCTTTTTCAAGGAATCCACATACTAAGTAGTTTGCATAGTCTGCAAACCATGGAATTTCATTGTGATCTATCTTCAATAGATATTCATCAGGAAAGTTGTCTTGTATGGCCGATTCATTTAGAACTTCTAATTCAGGATTTTCAAGACGAGAAAGATGATCAGCGGCGAGATTTTCTGCTCCTCTTTTATCTCGGATTTCAATATCGAACTCTTGTAAGAGTAAGATCCAACGGATTAATCGTGGTTTGGCATCTTGTTTCGAAAATAGGTATCTAAGAGCAGAATGGTCGGTATAGACCACCGTTTTAGCTAGAACGAGATATGAACGAAATTTGTCAAAAGCAAAGACAATAGCAAGGAGTTCTTTTTCAGTAGTTGTGTAATTTGTTTGTGCTCCTTGTAACGTCTTACTAGCATAATATATAGGTTGAAATCATTTTTCAATCCTTTGTCCTAAAACGGCTCCCATTGCAAAATCACTTGCATCGCACATAAGTTCAAACGGTAGATACCAATTTGGTGTGATCATGATCGGTGCATTAGTGAGTTTTTCATTAAGAATATTAAAAGATTTGATGCATTCATCTGAAAAGATGAATGGAGCATCCTTTTCTAGGAGTTTATTCATAGGAGTGGCAATTTTAGAAAAATCTTTTATGAAACGTCGGTAAAAACTGGCATGCCCTAGAAAACTCCTAACTCCTCTAAAATTGGTGTGATGTGGAAGTTTAGCAATTTCATCTACTTTAGCTCTATCCACTTCAATTCCTTCCTTTGAAATTTTATGACCAAGAACGATGCCTTCTTTAACCATGAAATGACATTTCTCCCAATTAAGTACTAGATTTGATTGTTCGCATCTAATAAGCATTCGTTCAAGATTAGCTAGACATGTTTCAAATGTATCATCGAAGACTGAAAAGTCATCCATGAAAACTTCCATGCATTCTTCTATCATGTCGTGAAAAATCGCCATCATGCACCTTTGAAAGGTTGCAGGGGCGTTGCAAAGTCCAAATGGCATGCGTTTGTAAGCAAAAGTACCATAAGGGCACGTGAATGTGGTTTTCTCTTGGTCTTCGGGTGCTATTGGAATTTGAAAATATCCGGAAAAACCATCTAGAAAACAATAGTAACTATTTCTGGCTAATCTTTCCAACATTTGATCAATGAAATGTAAGGGAAAGTGATCTTTTCTGGTGGCGTCATTTAATTGTCTATAATCAATACAAACACGCCATCCTGTTACAGTCCTAGTAGGAATAAGTTCATTTTTCTCATTTGTGATGACAGTCATGCCACCCTTCTTAGGTACGCATTGAACTGGGCTTACCCATGGACTATCAGAGATTCGATATATTAAACCTGCATCTAGCAGTTTAATAATTTCTTTTTTAACAACATCTTACATATTAGGATTTAGTCTTCTTTGGCATTGCACATACGTTTTATGACCTTCTTCCATAAAGATTTTATGTGTGCAATACGAAGGACTTATTCCTTTAATATCATGAATTTTCCATGCAATAGCTGGTTTATGAGCTTTTAACACAGAAATGAGTTGAGATTTTTCATTTTCAGCAAGAGAAGACGATATTATTACAGGTAATTCAGATTCACCATGTAAATAAGCGTATTCCAAATGGTTTGGAAGTGGCTTTAACTCTAATGTCGGAGGTTCTTCTATCGATGATTTATATCGATATCTGTCTTCTTCTTTTAGCATTTGAATTTCTTCTGTTGTTGGTTCATATCCATTAGCTATTAGTGTAGATAACATTTCAGTTTCATCAATTGGTTCAGTTCCTTCTCCTAAAGAACATTCTCCTGTTCCTTGTAATTCTGAAAATTCTTCTAATAATTCTGCATGTGAATCTATAGTTTAAATATAATAACATGTATCATCTGCAGATTACGGTTGTTGCATAGCTCTATCAACTGAAAAGGTAACACTCTCGTCCTCTATACTTAGGGTCAGTTTCTTACCGAACACGTCTATCATTGCTTTAGCCGTGTTTAAGAATGATCTTCCTAATATGAGAGGAACTTTAGAATCTTCTTCCATGTCCAGAACAACAAAATCTACTGGAAATACTAAAGTACCAACTTTAACTAACATGTTCTCCATTATCCCTCTAGGATATTTTATTGATCGATCGGCTAGTTGTATGCTTATTCTTGTTGGTTTCAATTCTCCAAGGTCTAGTTTAGTGTATAGTGAATACGGCATTAAATTTATACTAGCACCTAAGTCTGCCAATGCTTCTATTGAACTAAGACTACCCAGAAAATATGGAATTGTGAAACTTCCTGGATCAGATAGTTTTTCAGGTATCTTATTCAACAGCACTGCTGAACAATTAGCATTCATAGTAACGGCTGAGAGTTCTTCCATTTTCTTTCTATTTGAGATTAGATCTTTCAGAAATTTAGCATATCTAGGCATTCCTGAAATCACATCAATGAAAGAAAGATTTACATTTATCTGTTTAAACATATCCAAGAATTTGGATTGCTCGGCTTCAAGTTTCTCTTTTTTCATTTTACTCGGGTAAGGAAGTGGTGGTTGATATGGTTTAACATAAGGTTTATCCTTAGCTGTGTTATCTTCATTAACCTTTTCAACTACCGGTTCTTTTTCCTTATCTTGCTCAGGTTGTGGTTCTTGCGGAGTAGGAATAGCTTCATCAGAAATTACAGGTATTTCAGGTGGTTTGAGTGTTGTACCACTTCTTGTGGTAATAGCTTTAGCTGTTTCATTTCGGGGGTTAGCATTTGTATCACTAGGTAAACTTCCCAGTTTTCTTTCACCTATTAACCTTGCTAGGTTACTTACTTCTTGTTCCAAATTTTGAATAGAAGCTTGTTGATTTCTAAATGCTTGAGCATTTTGTTCATTGGTTTGTTTCTGAGATGTGAAAAACTGCGTTTGAGATTCAACTAGCTTCGTCATCATATCTTCTAAATTTGGCTTTTTATCATCGGTTTGTGGTGGTTTGTTTTGAAAATTAGGTCTTTGCTGATTGTAAGTATTATTGGATACTTGTTGATTACTAGGACCTTGTTGGTTGTTGTATGGAACATTTCGGTTATAATTCTGGTTTTGATTGTAAATCGGTCTTGGCAGTTGATAATTATTCTGATAATTATTTCCAGGCCTTTGATTTATGTATGAAATATTCTCTCTTTGTTCCATTGTTAGTTCAATACTGAGACAATCTTTTGTCAAATGTGGTCCTCCACACTGCTCACAACTAATTCGTATTGAGTGTATATCCTTAATCATCTTTTCCATTCGTCTCTCGACAGCATCTATCTTTGCTGAAATGGAATCTAAGTCATGGCTAGAATCGGCTCTAGCTGCTTTAGATGATCTAACGATATCTTTTTCTTGGTGCCACTCATGTGAGTGGAAAGCAGTGTTATCAATAATTTTATAAGCATCAGTTTCGGTTTTCTTCATAATAGAACCACCAGCTGCTATGTCGATGTCTTTCCTTGTAGTGATGTCGCATCCTTGGTAGAATATTTGTACTATCTGACAAGTGTCTAAACCATGTTGCGGACATCCTCTTAATAACTTTCCAAATCTTGTCCACGCCTCATATAGAGTTTCATTTGGCTTTTGTGTGAACGTAACAATTTCTCCTTGAAGTCTTACGGCTTTAGATGCCGGAAAGAATTGTTTAAGAAATTTTTCAACTAAAACGTCCCATGTATCAATCGCCCCTTCAGGTAACGATTCCAACCAATCTTTGGCTTCTCCCTTTAAAGTCCAGGGAAATAACATGAGATATATCTGTTCATCCTCAACTTCTCTTATTTTAAATAGTGTGCAGATCCTATTAAAGGTACGAAGATGTTCATATGGATCTTCCTTTGGCGCACCACTAAATTGGCATTGATTAGTCACCATATGTAGAATTTGTCCCTTGATTTCATAATCTGGCGCATTAATGTCTGGATGAGTAATTGCATGACCTTGACCAGTGCGTTTAGCTCTCATTCGGTCTTCCATACTTAGAGGTTTCAGATTTTCTATAATTGAATTTGTTGAATCTGAATCACTAGAGGATTCTGATTTAATGGTTCGTTCCTCAACAATCTCTGTTTGAATGATTGGTGGTTCCGGAGGAAAAATTAATGGTTCAGGATCTATGAATCGTCCCTGAATATTCTCCAGATTCTCAATTGTGAGGTCGGGTTCAAAAAATGGATTATCGGAAATTTGAATTGGAGTACTTGGTCGACTGGATGACGATTCTAAAGAAAAATCAACAGCGGTAATATTAGCTAGATGTCTTGATCTGGTTACAGGTGGTGAATGTACAAAAGGTGGTGAACTTCTTGCTCGGTGCATTCACTGAATATCCTATTAGTTTTTAAAAAGGAAAGAAAAATTATATAAGTTATCCAATTAATAGACTTTTCTGATTTTGCCCACGTTTCGAATAGCCAAAAGATGCAGCAGAGGGGCAAGATTCGTTTGGCCTCAATATAATTGAGTACTATTTGGCTCCAATAACCCGGTCCACGTACAAATCCAACTATTACTACGAACCAGAAAATTTTGATGTCTATCAATTTAACTACTTAAAATAAATTTTCGTAATTTAAAGAAATTTAGAGAAGAAATAGAATAAAAATCTATGTCCTAAAAACTGGAATGACGAGAAATAATAAAGAAAAAGAGCGCGTCGGTATAAAAATTGGAGAAATAAGAAAGAAAAAGAACGATTTATAAAACTTTAAAACACTCGACTAACCCAACCTTATTATTATCACTAACTTAAAATTAAAATTGCAAATTGAGATTACTAATTGGAGTGATAATTGATACATAGGTAAAAGGCGTCGAAAAATAAAAATAAGAAAGTAGCGCGTCGAAACTTAAAAAGGAACTAAAAACTAAGAATAAAAAGTTGCGTCTAAAAAAATATTAAAGCTTACAAGAAATACTATATCCCAAATGGCAATATCTTAAAAAAAAATACTAAAACTTAGATAGGCGTCGCAAAATTCTAAAGCACCTAAATCTTAGTCTAAAGAGAAAGCACTTAAGGAATTTTACGGCAAAGCCTAAAAATCTAGAAGTAAAAATAACTATGGCAAAAACTATGACTTAAAACTAAATACGAATGATAAAAATACAAAAATTATGCTAAAACAAATAAAAAGATACAAAATATAAAAATAAACTTAAAGTTGTAAAAAGTACAATTTTTATAAAAATATTATTTTTATATTATTTATTTTATAAAACTATTACTTTTATATATATAAATAAAACTAATTAAAATTAATTATTACAAATTAATTAAAACTTAAACTAAATAATAAATTAATTAACCTTAAATACTAATTAATTAATAATAATAATTAAAACTTCGTAATTAATGCAAGATTAGGGTTCTGGTCGTGTCAGACAGGGCGGCTCCGCGAGTCGCGGTTCCACCTGGCAACAAACTCCGCGAGTCGCGGAGGATGTAAATTCAAACCAGAAGCAGGTTTAAATTCGACAGTTTTACTTTTTTTATATATGTTTTAATAATTATATAAAATATTTATATTAATTAAATAAAAACTTATATTTAAAAAATAAAATAAAAATACTTTATAATTTTATAAATAGAAATCTAAAAAAAAAATTTATATATATATATTTTTTTCGGTTTTTTTAATTTTTTTAAATTTTTAATATTTAAAATGTATATTTTTTTTATAAAGAACTTAATAAAAAATAATTTTTTTTATAGCGTTTCGCTTCGGCTTTTCCCGGCAGTGGCGCCAAAAATACTTGATGTTATGCGAGGTGTATATGAAATAGCTTTATTTTTACAACGAAATACTATTAAATATGATACAATTTTACACAATATATTTATTTATTTATAGAATGGATATACCTAAACCTTGCTACAACACTTATAGGCAGTGTACCTAATCGTACAGTAGTGTAGTTTTTAGTAAGTCCGGTTCGTTCCACAGGGAATCTTTAAACAAAGCTTAACGCTATATTAGTTTTAATTTATAAAAATACAAATATATATATATATATATATATATATATATATATATATATATATATATATATATATATATATATATATATATATATATATATATATATATATATAAGTAATATTATTATTATAAAGGGGGGGTTTTACCGTTTAATGACCGGTTTGTCGATTTTAAAACTTAGTCGCAGTTAAAACCTAATGTAAAATATTAAATAAATAAAAGACTTAATTTAAAGCGTAAAGTAAATAACGATAATGAAATTGCGATAAATAAAAGTGCGATAAAATAAAATTGCGATAATTAAAAAGTACGATAATTAAAAGTGCAATTAAATACAAAAACAATAAATAAAAGTGCAATAATTAGAAGTGCAATTAAATATAAAATAAAGGAAATTAAATATGAAATAAAAGAATTATGCTTATTTAAACTTCCGTAATCATGATGTTTGACGTGTTGATTTTAGTTTTATGCCCATGGGTTAATTGTCCTTTGTCCTGGATTATTTAATATGTCCGTCTGGTTTTTGTCCATAACAGTCCATCAGTCATAAATATAAAGTGCGAGTATCCTCGTCAAATTATCCTTATACCCGAAGTCAAATATTCCAACTAATTGGGGACTTAAACTGTAACAATATTTTAATACTTTGTTTAATAATTACACCAGGATATCGACTGCGTGTAACCCAAGGTTTTAATACTTTGTTAACAATTACACCAAGTGTCCTTGTATATAATTTCACCCCTGTTTTAATAATTCTAGTGGCTATTAATCCATTCCCGTGTCCGGTTAAATGAACGATTATTCGTACATATAAATACCCCGCCCATCGTGTCCGATCGAGTGTATATGGTTATTTATAGGGACGTCCAATTGTAAATTTTTATATTAAAATTAACAAACTATCATTTAGTTAAACAAATATAAAGCCCATTAATAGCCCATAGTCTAATTTCCACAAGTGTCGTTCTTTTGTCCAAACCCCAATTATGGTACAAAGCCCAATTACCCAATTTTAGTATTTAGCCCAACATCACGATTACTTCGGATTAAATAAGCATAATAATAACTTAACTACGAGACATTAAATTAAAAAGGTTGAACATAACTTACAATGATTAAAAATAGCGTCGCGTTACACGGACAGAATTTTTGACTTACACCCTTACAACATTCGCTAACATACCCTTATTATTAGAAATTAAAATTAAAATTAAAATTAATATATATATATATATATATATATATATATATATATATATATATATATATATATATATATATATATATATATATATATATATACGTTTACATATAGATAGAGAGGTTGATGGATGGATATATATAAGATATATAAAACGTTCAGAATGCGCGAGGTTTTATAGGCATTTTTGTCCAGGACAGCTCCGCGAGTTGCGGCATTTTTGCACTACAAACTCCGCGAGTCGCGGAGTTCGTAAATCCAGCTCACACAAGTTTGGATCCTAGTTTGCCGACGGTTTTAATATATAAATATAATATATATATATATATATAATTTATATAATTAATTATATATTATATTATATTTATATACATAGTTAACTTGTAATTTTTAGTCCGTTGCGTCGAGCGTTGAGAGTTGACTCTGGTCCCGGTTCTGGATTTTTGAACGTCCTTGCGTACAATTTAATATCTTGTACTTTGCGTTTTGAATCTTGTACTCTTGTAATTCTGAGACGTTTCTTATCAATAATTGGAACCTCTTTGATTGTATTTTATACTTTTGAGCTTTTTGATCGTTTGCGTTTTCAATTTGTCGAATCTATCTTTTGTCTTCACCTTTTATTATTTAACCGAATATCACTTGTAAATAGGACAATTGCAACTAAAAGCTTGTCTTTTTTGAGGAATAATGCTATGAAATATATGTTCATTTTTAGCATTATCACTAACTTAACGTTTATACCCCCTGAAAGTACACTTGGCAAGTGCGTATGTATACGAAGTATTAAACACTCATTAAATGCTAGCGCTACTAGCCCGAGTAGGGATGTCAAACCCTATGGATCCATATCTAAGATTCGTGTTCACGGTTCAAAAACCAATGATTAAACGTTACCGAGCTAAAGGGAATGTTTATGCCGCTGTATAACCCACACATATATAAAGTTTAAGTACTCGTGCCTAGTATGTAAAACATAAAATCCGCATGTATTCTCAGTTCCCAAAATAAGTTAAAGTAAAAAGGGAATGCTATAACTCACAATGATAATGTAGCGGTAAAGTATGACTCGGAAAGTAAGCAAGAAATGAAGGTCGTCCAAACGGGTCCTCAACATAAGTCAAATAGTACTAAGTCAGTAAATCATCCGAATAGGTTTAAAAGTATGTAAATAAGGTCTTAAAGGTCATCATCAAACAAAAGGTGTAAAGTAGGTTTCGTTTATGAAAGTAGTTTAAAACAAAGGCTGACTTCGATCAGTCACCACGGCTTCTACCCTTACTGAATTAAGGTGAGACCAGTGGCCATGGCTCCGTATATGAGTCCTTTAAGTGTGGTAAAATTTAAAGAAGCAAAATCATCTTCGTTTGACCGTGGCGACGGTCTAAGTACGAGTAGGTCAGAAATTTCTGCACAACGTTAAAAGGACATAGTGACGATCGGAGGGCCATAAATCCTAAACCGTAACTCGGATTAAGATGAGTCCTATATGAAAAATTATTTACTCGAAAAGATCTATCTGAAAATCAAGGTTACACTAGGCCAGGTGTAATGGTCTGTTACAGAACCCAGAAAACAATAGGTAGAAGACAGAAAGCAGAAAAATAATGGGTTCCGGTGAGTTTGGTGCTTGATGTTCATCATGGTTCTCATCCTTGATGCATATAGCTTCAAGTGTACAACTCGTTGATGTGTTTGCATCATTTTCACCAAGGTTTGACCATCATAACCCAAGTGTAAGTCTAAGACATGAAGCACAACTTACTTAATTGTTGCAAGTGTTTTGATGAACCAAAGTTACATCAAAGTCTTAGATCTAACACATACATGAACCTTAAAACTAATAATAAGTTACAAACTTGAAAGTAAACTCATGAAATCAAGATCTTAAGTTGTAGAACATAGTTCTTAGTTTGATCTTGAAGATCCAAGACTCAAAAGTCTAGATCTAACATAAGTGTACCAAGTTATAATTAAAAAGTTTCATTTACATGTTCTTGAACTAGTAAAGTTAACTTTAAATTCAAGATTAATGAGATCAAGGTTAACTAGTAACACTTGACCAATAATAACCAATAAACATGAATTTAAAGTGCATAATATGAAGAAATAAACTAAGTAAACAAGTAATTAGTTCATGGTTTGTTCATACTTTAAAGATTCAAACCAAAGTTTGATCTTTAAGAAAGTAAACTTTAAAGTTTACTAACATGACTTACAAGTATGATTTGCAACACATGAACTCTAAATCTTTTTAAAACAATAATTGTAGAACATAACTAATAAGTTAGTTCTTGTGTGTTCTTGTTATGAACAAGATAAATGAAGAACAAACTAGTAAGTTTGATTCTTGAAATTAGTAAAGAATAACTACAACAACAAGTAAGTACTTGAACATTAAACAAGAACATGTAACAAAACAACAATGAACAACAAATGATGATGATGTTTAAGGGTTGTTATGGTTCGGTTTTTGTAAGAAAAGAAGAAGAGAAAAGAAGTTCCATTTACTTACAAGAAAGAAAGAAACCTTGAGAGAAAAATGAGAGAAGTTACAAGTAATTTTTGTGTGTATGTGAGAAATGAAGACTAGTGAAGAGTAATAAGGAAAAATTGAAAAAAAGAACTCCCTTGGCCTACACAAAGGCCGACGGCCAGCTGCAATCAGGAGGGAGGAAGGAGTTGTTCCTTGGTCACTTGTATGTAAAGCTTGAAAAAGTTGGTTAATGGATGGCCATGCATGGGGATTGTATGTTAACTAGATTCCTTAAGTCTTTAACTAACTAGTTAAGTTCAAATGGATTACTTACATGTATGTATGGGCTAACTAGTCCACTTAAGGGTGTAGGGTGGGCTTTATAAGCCCATGTTCCATTAAAAGCCCAAGTTGTATGTAATTAACAAATGAATCCAATTAAAGTCCAAGTAATTAACTAATAACCATAGTTAATTAAAATGATTAATAAATTAATCATGAATGTAAATAATATTCAAAAATATTATTCGTAAAAATTTCGTGTGTCACAAAGACTTTCGGGCAATTAAAGTCAAGTACGGGCAATCATGGCTACATGTAAATGTAATAACATACATTCGTTTAATCACACGTCTTAATAATAAAAATTATTAATAAATAAACGTTGGAAAATCCAGGGTCGTTACATGGGTTGTTGGTGGTACTGTTGGTGCCGGTGATGTTGCTGAAGCTGGTAAATTTTGCACCATATTCTCCAAATTTATTTCTCGAGCGCGAAGTTTGTTGACTTCTTCTATTATTCCAGGATGATTGTCGGTTGGAACGAGCGAATGAATAAGGTTTAGAATTTTAGATGGAATATAATCATGGCGAGTTATTCGGGAAATGAGGGTGAAAATGGTGTTTCGAACTAGTTCACTGGTAAGTGCTTCGGGTTCTTCGTCAAGAGGTAAATTCGGTTGGTGGAAGGGATCGCCTTCTTCGCGTCTCCATTGATTAAGTTGACTACGAACCCATCAGATGAATTGGGGATGGCTGATTGGTTGATTCATTCTGGTGACACTGCTTCTGGAGCTTAGGTGAATATGCATGTCGGAATAGCTGTTGGAATAACTATCGAAATAGCTATCGGAATCTGAGGAATTCGAACAGGTTGAGAGATCAACTCGTACGATCAGATGGAGGATTTTCGATATGAATTAGATTATAGGATATAGATTAGTATCCTGCAGTACATATTTTACATATGCATATATAATACTAAAATCCCATAAGTTACGGAGGAATCTACGGAAGTTGTCAGGCAAAGTCTACAGTAACAGATATGCTAAGATATGAATTAGCAGATACGCTAAGATACGAATTTTGTCTATATACTATTCATGCAATCATTGCAGTAAGATGTGTCTAGACTAAGAATGATAAGCAAGTAATTTCCTAAGGATGATAAGTAGATGCTTTTTGACTAGAAATGATAAGCAAAACTTTTGACATGCAGACACGGTCGAAGTCCAGACTCACTAATGCATCCTAACGACTTATCAGTTAGACTCACTAATGCAGACCTGGTTCGCTAAGACCACCACTCTGATACCAACTTTCACAACCCGTCCTAATCCATCTGGACGAAGTACATATGTATAAATATAAATAGTCATAAATATATATACACAAAATCGATATATATATATATATATATATATATATATATATATATATATATATATATATATATATATATATATATATATATATATATATATATATATATTTATATCGAATTTGTGTATATATATTTATGACTATTTATATTTATACAACTAGTGATATTAATATATCTATGTACCTATATATGTGATTAGTATTGTATTTATGAAATATCATTAGTTTGTTTTGTGAATTATAAATAAAATCCTAGTATATGTCATAAGTATATATAGTGTACAAAAGATTTATTTGTTAAAATGATAATTTAGATAATAATGATTTACTACTACTAATAATAATAACATTATTAATAATGATAATACTAATAACAAAAATTAAAATTAAAATTTTTAATGATACTAATAATAATATTTATGAAAATAATAATAACTTGTATTATTTTCATGATATTAATAAATATAATAACAACCATAATAATAATAATAATAATAATAATAATAATAATAATAATAATAATAATAATAATAATAATAATAATAATAATAATAATAATAATAATAATAATAATAATGATGATGATGATGATGATAATATTAATCATAAATTCAATGTTAGTAACAATAATATTATTAATAATAATAATAATAATAATAATAATAATAAAATTTTAATATTGAAAACTACCTCACTAGCTTTTGCTAAAAAAAAATTGTCACGAGCAGGGATTGAACCCGCGAACTCTTGAAACCCAACACCATACCCAAACCATCCATCTGCCGTCTGTTTATCTGTCTATAACTATAACTAATTAAATATAACTTACCTATTATTCTAATTACTTTTCTTCTTCTTCTTCATCAAGTACATCGACCAGGGAGTACATACTCTCAACATTTAATTACTTGGTCAGTTTTAGGACATTTTAAATAGATACATTAACCATTTATAAGTGATTAAATGAATCGAAGAAAGGAAAAAATAAATAAATAAATAAGAAACCAGTTCCTGCTGCCGTCGTGGTTTTTGAAAAGAAAAGAAAAATGATTTCGCGATTACTACGTTTTCAGACCTTGAAGTCTAAATGAAAAATCTTTTAAATCCTCAATAAAATGTACTGGAACCATTAATTTCTCCAAAAATGTTAACTAGAACTCGAATTTCTTTATAATCAAATCTGTTGACTTTTGGAAAATTAACTTTGACCCTGCAATTGAAACTCAATATTAAAAATTGGGTTTTGAAACTTTTCAGATAGTTTAAATGAATTATGTATAACAATACTCCAATAACACTTTTTGAATTTGATTGCAAAAATCAGGCTTTTAAAAATTTGGACCAAGAACGGAACAGTACCTGTTGTTCTTCAATTACTCACATTACTTTTTGATTAAATAGGAGCTGTTAAAGGGTTCTGTGATTTGTGAAAGATAATGTGAAGTTTTTACAATATAACTTATCAACTAAAAGATTATATACAGCCAATTTGATCGAGACTTTTGAAATCAGGAACAGATAAGTAATAAATAAAAATATAAAAGTTGAAAATGATGGCTAACGATTTTTAACCCTATCTGATTAAATTCGTGTATTACGTACTGGTTTTGAGACATAAACAAAAATGTAAAACAATTTGATTATGATGCCTACCCGAAATTCATGCTGTATATCATTTTGTTTATAATTAATAATAAGGTTAATAGTTATTAAATATAAATATATTAATGTTATAAAAATACTGATAAGTATAATAATAAAAAATAATAATAATATTATTATTAATCAAATTAAGTCTAATGGTAATAAAAGAAATAGTGATAATAATATTAGTAATACTAATATTAAAAATTATTATATTTATAATAATGATTAAAATAAATCATGGTAAGTATGATAATAAAATGATAATAATAATATTATTAATGTTAAAAATAATGATTTTTAATGATTTAGGTATTAATAATATTTGATAATTCTACAAATAATAATTAAGACATATCAAGTTACATGTATCAAATCTCTTATTAAAACAATAATATTTATAATACTGATGTTATTAACAAAATTTAATAACAATACAATATTAATCATAAATAAAATTTTAATTTTCACCACTAGTTATAATAATGATGATATTAATAATATTTATAATACTATTAATAATATTAAATAATAATCATAAATCAAATGTATCAGATTTCATATAATATCATTAATGATACTGTTATTAATATTAATATTAATATTTATATTTATATTGATAATGAAGATATTAATTTTAATACAACAACTATATTTTAAATTGTATTTTATATTATTAATTACATAATATAATATGATAGCCTTTAATGAATATTTATTATTTATAAATTATATATATATTATAATACACATATAATAATAATTAATCATAGAATTTATAGTTATATATATAGATTCATTTTAAATTTACACTCAATTACTTTGTATTCTATTTTACGTATTTAATTCAAATGTTTAAATTATATTTTATAATTTCAATTTAATATACATATACTTACATTTACATATACATATTTATTTACAAATAATTGTTCGTGAATCGTCGGACATGGTCAAAGGTCAAATGTATACATGAACGCAGCTCAAAGGATTTTGAGACTTTAACATTACAGACTTCGCTCAAAGGAATTACTTTAGTCGAAAATTCCCGGGTCATCACAGCGCCTCAATTCCGAGTATTGACACCCGAACAATAACATCAATTATTTTTGGAACAACAAAGGCGTATTGAAGAAGCCCAACAATTTCGCAACTTTCAAACCCCGATGACTCCAATTTACCAAGAAACGGTGCCGGAAACTCCTACCGAAACGGTTCCGGAAACACAAGATCGGTGTGTGTTTTTTTTAAACGTTGTACTTTTTTTTTGGAATAAAGTAAATTAGTTTTAATAATTTTATGTTTTAAAATAATATGATAAAATGAACAAAATAAATAAAATGAATAAAATAAATAAATTAGTGGACCCTACAAATATTTGACACCATACACTTGACATTTTGGGTTATTGGAGGTCAAAATTTGACATGGTCCAGTCAGAGTCACTGTACACTTTTTGGGTCAAAAAGTGCACTTTTGCCTGTGATGTCACAGGCAGTGTTAGAAATAGTCTAATTATGAATATAACCACACTTAAGAGTGGTAAGTTAATTTTGTCGCACTAGATTTGTTCACGCTCTCCCTTGTGTGAAGAAATAAGGTGTAACAAATTTTACTCACATTTTTAAATGTGATTAAATTTGTGTTTGTACGCACTAATAAGTGTGAACAAACTTTTCCTACAATTTTAAGTGTGAAATTTGAATAACATTTAACATTTATAAATGTAACAAACTTATACATATTTATAACTGTGAGGAATTTGACAAAAAAACTCACACTTTCTTACAAGTGTATAAAAAAATGCGTGAACAATTGATAAATTTGTTGTAGTGTCACGTCCCTCTATTTGTGTACACAATCCAACTGCAATTTCACAAAAAGATCGATACAATATTTATCTTACTTTAATGGGCTGTAATACTAATTCTAATTGCAAATATATTAAAGAAATACCTATTTTTATTATGATAATATGAGTTGTAATCTCTTGCATCCATTAATTTGAGAGCGCGATATGTGATGTAAAAATCATATTTAATTGCAAAATAAAATAAAATAAATAATATTAAAAAAAAATTCTTTTTTAATTTTTATTTTTTTCGAATTCTTTTTTTCAAAAAAATTTTTTTTTTTTTACAATCACATGTGATTCTGCATGTCAATCACATGTGATTGTAAACCCAATCACATGTGATTATGCATGTCAAATTCAATCACATGTGATTGTACACGTAAATCGCATGTGATTGTAAAAAAATTTGAAATTTTTTTTTTCGAAAAAACCATTTGTTTTTAAAAAAAATTTCAAAAAAAAAAATTTTGAATTTTTTTTTCAATCACATGTGATTTTTGCGCCACATATCGCACTCTCATTGTTCCTTGGATCTCAACTTAATTTATGAATTCAAATGAATATTCATAATGATAATATAACATAGTAATACAATTTCACAATAAGTTTTTTCTTAATATTCTTATGGACTAATTAGAAGTATAAATAAAGATTTGATTAATAATTAACGTTAACGATATACACCTTAATAACTAAAACTAAATTGCTATTAGAGTGCTCCTAATAGTTGCGTTTTCCACCGCTCTCCTAGCCGCCCTACATGGCATCGGTGGCACCCTGCCACTGTCACCCTTGTCTATTTCTTTCTCAGGCATGCATGAAGACGGATGTAGGTCTATTTTAGTTGTACTTCTAGCCTAAATGATTGTAACTTGTTTAATTAAATAATATAGTGGCCAGTGGCGGAACTTGAACTCAAAGACAGATGGGGCAGATGCGAAAATTTAATAAGTTTTTTATTTTCAACGGGGATAAACACTAATAAAAAGCCAAATTTACTGAAGTATTATTCTATTCTATTAAAGAATAATTAGATGAGTTATTTTTTAGTAAACAAAAAAAAAAATATTTAGTGTAAAAATTTTTTATCCGTTAAATCGAGGTGGGGCGGATACACCCTCCGAGTTACTCTAAGCTCCGCCCCTGATAGTGGCTCTCAATTAATTTAAAGAAGTATGTCATAGTTGGTAGTCCTTGTCAAAAAGTGTTGTAGTCCTTGTCATAAGGAAGTGTTGTAGTCCTTGTCAAAAAGTGCTGATGTGGCACTGATATGACAGCTAGTGCTGGTGAAAAAACTTGTCATGATTGAGAGTGCACTATCACGCATTCAAGTTACTAACTTTTGTTTAAAAAGAAAAAAAAAGTTTAACAAAATGCAAGATCCAGATTTTGTTTTTATTTGGGTTGTACAAGTACGAAGATGCAAGTAGTATTAAACAATTGAAAATTATTATTAGTTTTAATAATAACTAGTTGTGGAGCCCTCGCTTCGCGCCGGGGGCTCCGTTTTGAATGCGAGTTAAAAAAAAGTGTTGATCTATTTTGTAAAAAAAAAAAATTCGACATCTAACATTGAAGGGTTGTTCCTTTGTGAAAGTTGCTTCTTTTAGCGTTCGAGTTTTTTTTTTTTAAAAGTTAGTTGATCTATTTTGTAAAAAGAATATTTTTCGACATCTTTTGGTAGCATTGAAGGGTTGTTCCTTTTATGAAAGTTGCTTTTATATCGTTTGAGACAAAAAAAAAAGAAAAAAAAAGTAGCACAGTAGTAGCGTGGTGAGTGTTATTATTCAATATTTTTAGTGTTAGTGATGGGATAAATAATATTTTAGAATATAGGTATAAAATGGGGGGTTCGATTTGTATTTTAATGAAAGTTAGGGGGTTGGGTGTGTGAAAAATAAAATATTAAATAGTACTATAAAATGGGAGGTTCGATTTGTATTTTAATGAAAGTTAGGGGATTGGGTGTGTGAAAAATGAAATATTAAATAGTACTATTCATAACTAATAAGACAAATTTTATCTATTAGTTATATTAGTAATAGTAATTAAATAATTATAAATAATAATAATAATAATAATAATAATAATAATAATAATAATAATAATAATAATAATAATAATAAATCTCTATCTCTATCTCTATGTGTATATTAAAGTAAAGTGTTAATAGAACCATAAATATAAAATAAAAGTTAATTATAACCATTTAATTACTAATTTACATTAATTATCCTTATGATCCAACCATCATAACTAAATTCTATAACTAATAGAGCTGTAAACATCCTTAATTACTTTTATTCTCTTTGTACCCTTACAATCAAAGACATGGGTGAATTCAATCCTTCCTTTTTCTTTTACTAAGAATCCTACTGTTTTAGGTTTTCCTTCCTCCAATTCGTAATTTTCATTCATTTTCCAGGCTGATATCACACTCTCACTTTAAAAGATCTGCTCTGTCCAATGTGGTGCTCTACCAGCTGTCGGACAAATTATTGTATATCCGTTTGTTCTAAGTGATTTTCGACGGGTACTCGTAATGAAGAATTATTATCTTTTCTTAGTTGGTTTAGATCATGTGACGATTTTTTATTACAAATTGGAGTTTTGGGGTAAATTCCCTCCTCTTCATCCAAGGTTTGATATATATTTTGGTCTGATTGTTCGTCGTGTTTTTCAGTTTTTGATTTTTATTAATGTTCTTCGTATTTTGCAATATTGTTATTTATTGGTGAACCCGTGACTGTACACTAAATTCGTCAACTTTTCTTTTTTCAGGTGATGTTTTCTTTTACCTAACTTTGTTTTTAGTCTTAAGTGTTTGTACTTTGCAAATCAGAATGTTTCGCATTTTGGATTTTGTGTTTCTGAGCTTGTTTTTGATGATACGATATATGTTTATTATTGAAATATTGAGATATTTTCATCTCTTGTATGTATATACTTCTTAATTATATAAAAGATTGTATTGTATGTTATATAAAATCTTTTTTAGATTTAGGTGTTGTTGGAAAGGTGAATGAGGTTGAAACAAAACAAGAAAAGTTGGATGAAGTACATCGCGATCGGAATATGAATGTCGCGTTCGCGACATATCAACAGAACGAACATCAGTTTTAGCAGACAAAGATCGCGACCGCAAGGGTGCATGTCGCGATCGCGAATTGGAGCTGATAGGCAAGAAGTTTCCAGAACGAGTTTGGCGTGCTCCCTAAGTCGTTTCCTTGTTGAGTTTTGCCTATATAAACATCATATTGTAACCCATACATTGTATCACGAAAATTATCAATAAAATCTCTTTAGTTTGGTCTGTGGATTAAAGTAATCAATCTGTTGATTACATATAACCACGTTAATTCTTCGCGTTCTTATTTTCTTTATTTTTGTCTTCGTTTGTCTATTGTGGGAAGGGTGATTTCTGGAATCACTCTTACTGTTCGGTCCAATAACCCTAACAATTGGTATCAGAGCTCAGTTTTTTCGAATTGGGAAGATGGCGGAAGACTAAAAATTTAGAATCGATAGGTTTGATGGAAAAGACTTCGACTTTTGGAAGATGAAAATCGAAGATTACTTGTATCAAAAGAAGCTACACCAACCCTTGTTGGAGGTCAAACCTGAAGGCATGGATGATGCTGATTGGTCTCTTTTGGATCGCCAAGCTTTGGGTGCGATTTGTCTCTCTCGCCAAGAATGTTGCATGCAACGTTGTGAACAAAAAAACAACGTTTACATGTTTGAAGGCACTCTCTAACATGTATGAAAAACCTACAGCGGCGAATAAGGTTTTTCTTATGCGAAAATTGTTCAATACGAAGATGAGGGAAGGTTCGAGTGCAACAGATCACATCAACGAATTCAATAATATTATTTCAAGGCTTGAATCGGTGGATCTCAAGTTTGATGATGAACTAAAAGCACTAATCTTGCTTTCATTGTTACCGGAGAGTTGGACGGGTACGGTTACCGCGGTTAGTAGCTCTACGGGAACTACTAAGCTAGCGTTTGAAGGTATTAGGGATTTCATTCTCGGTGAAGACACTCGTAGGAGAAACTCAGGGGAATCATCATCCGGATCCTTGTTAAGTGCCGACAACCGGGGTAGGAAAATTGATCATGGTGGTGAGAAGAAGGGTAGGAAGAAGTCAAAGAAGCGGTATCCATCAAAGGACCGAAGTGAAGCTATTTGTTAGGGTTGAAATCAAAAGGGACACTTTCAAAGGAATTGGAAAAATTCTCTGGCAAAAGGTGTTAACTTTATCGTGGAAGATATGGATGATGCACTTTTGTGTAGTGTTGAAGATTCGGTGGAGTCTTGGACTTTGGATTCGGGAGCTTCGTTTCATGCCTCACCCACTAGGAGTTTGATGACGAATTTTCGATCGTATCAAGGTAAGGTTATATTGGAAAACAATAAAAAGCTTAATATAGAAGGTATAGGAGATGTTGTATTGAAGACTACTCTTAGTTCTAATTGGACTTTAAATGACGTGAGATTTATTCCTAAGTTGAAAAAGAAGCTTATCTCGGTTGGTCAATTAGATGAGGAAGGTAAAGCGGTTACTTTTGAAAATCGCCAATGGAAGGTGGTTAAGGGTAGTAGGGTCGTGGCGCGTGGACATAAAAGGGGAACGCTTTATATGGTTGAGGTATTTGATGAAAACACGGTGGTTGCTACGATTGATGTTAGAGATAGTTCTACTCTATGGCACCGAAGGCTTGGGCATATGAGTTAAAAGGTATGAAGATGCTTGTTTCAAGTGGGAATATTCCAGATTTGAAGAAGGTGGAACTCGGGTTTTGCGAACCATGTAAATATGGGAAGCAAAAGAAAGTGACTTTTGGGAAATCGGGGAATGCGCCCAAGTTGGAGAAATTGGAGCTAGTTCGTACCCATGTGTTTGGTCCAACGAATGTAGAATCACACGGAGGTTCTCGGTATTATGTCACCTTCATTGACGACTCCACTTGAAGGGTATGGGTTTATTTTCTTAAAGCTAGATCCGATGTATCTGATACTTTTGTGAAGTGGAAAGCTATGGTAGAAATTGAAACTAATTTAAAAGTGAAGTGCTTAAAGTCGGATAATGGAGGAGAATATGGTAGTCTTGATTTTAAAGACAATTATGCAAAGCTCGGTATTAAGATGTTGTTGGTTAGTAATCAAATATTAATATTCAAACGTTAACCACTTTGTTTTGATGATGACACCAAGTCTTGTGTGCTTAAACAACGTATAGAACAACACAAGTTCACAAGCCTACACTATCTCTAGCAAAAGACCAATTCATAATAATAAAATTGGAAAAAATAAAACACGGCTGATCCACGGTCGACCGAAGGCCTGACCTTGGATGCCCTGTACAAATATTTTCAAACGATTTTTGAAAATATGATCCACGGTTGACCTCACGGCTGACCTTGGATCGACCGCAGTTATTCCTCTTACCAAATCCATTCACTTTGAGTTAGACCACTTTGAGGCATCTAATATTTACAAAACCTTTCTAAATATACTAAGAATAGTTGCCTTCTTTGTTTTCATAAGAGTTTTGAACCAAAAGATGTTAATCTTGATTAATCACACATAATGACACCTTAATGACAATTTAACTTGAAATAAGATTAAACACACAAGTGTTATATCTTTTTATCCTATAACATAATTTTAAACATACTAATAATGGTCATTAAAGTCCCAATTAAAGATGTGCTATCCCATTAGTTTTAAGTACCATTGTATGTATGTAAATGTAATTAGTTCAAGATAGTCAAGGTTGTAACAAGGATCATTAAGTTCCAAATAGATTCAAACTAGTTTAATTAAGATGTAACAAAGTTCTAAAGAACTAGATACTTCCTTCAAAGAAAAGACAAGTTGTTGAAGACATGGGTATGAGGTTTGGAATGTAGTGGCTTATCTCTTTATGATTAGTGCAACTAGTCAAAGTGTTCTCAAACTAGTTCAATAGAGTTGAAACAAGGTTCCAATGGGCAAGATACTTCCATCAAAGATGAAGACAAGGGTTTAAAGATTTGGGTAATGAAGTTTGGATGCTAGTGGTTTGTCAAGGGACAAAATCTGCATTTACCTTATTAGGAAATCAATGACAATGGTCAAGGACATTAGACTTTCCTCTTTAGCTAGCACATGTCAACCTCCATGCATATGTCCAAGATCAAAGGGGTAATGGAGTTAACTTCTAGGGTGTATTAAGCATATTTTTAAGGCTCTATATTGGGTAAAGAAGCCAACAATTCAAAGAAAAGGGAGCTCCAACAGATATGTTGAAATGCTGACAGAAGTTACACGGTCAGGCGCACGGTCGACCGTGCTTAGATCGCAGTTTTGTCTGCCAAGATTTTCTTGGAATATAAATACACCTTTTTTCCAAACTAGAAGACTACCTCTTTCCAACATTCTTTCAAATACATATCTACTGATCTCTCAAGCCTCAAGCACATATTTATGAAGAGATCATAAGAGAGAAAGAGAGATTCTACTTACACTAAGTAGAATTGAAATGTAAACTTTGTACTTATCATTTGTATCTTTAAGTTTACTTTGTAAGAGACTTCCTTAGGGGGTCAAGAAAGTTAAGTAGTTCTTATGATAGGAAACACCATCTTGCTTAATGATTCAAATTCTTTAAAGGGATCTAGGAGGTTGATCAATTCCATTGGGAATTAAGTTAGTGTGACCTATTGAAGAACTATGAGTGATTGTAAGCTTAGCTATAAGTTTACTTGTGAGCTATCTTCTTAAAGGGATCTAGAAGGTATTTGTAATTTCACTAGGCTAGAGCATTAGGATCTTGTGGTAAGAGCATTTGGTGTTTGTGAATTCTTCAAAGGGACATAGGGTTCATTAGTAGCAGCTTATCAAGGAGCTAGTGTTGTATCCGGACACTCCACCGGGTTTAGGGTATCATAGTGAAGAAAAGTGTCAATTCTTAGAATTGGGGAGTAGATTAAGGAGGATTAGTTAACATCCTCCCGAACCACTATAAATCCTCGTGTTTGTGCACTTACATTCTTTACATACTTGCATTAACAAACACGAACACTTCCGCACTTAAAACTTATCTTTTAATAGCTTAAGATTTTGAAAAAGTTTTAAGAAACCATTAAGTAACTATTCATCCCCCCTCTAGTTACTTACAATTGGTATCAGAGCGGTTGCTCTAATCGTTGCTCAAAAAATATTTTTGTCATGTCTAAAAACTATTTTGTGCAAAAACCCGAGTCAAAGATCTTGGAACTAAGTCCACTTGTTTAGAGAACGCAAAAGAGATTTTGGATGAGTTAGTCTTGAATCACGATGAAAATTTTAATATGAAAAGCAACTTCAAGACATTCGTATGATGTGAAGTCAAGGATCAAACTTGAATGCTCAAACTTACATCCATTACTTTGAGGAAAAATACCACCATTCACATGGTGAGGTAAGCTTGCCTGTTTTCAGTCTATTTAGTATTTTGTATTCTAAATGTTATAATAATTAACAAAACTATGATTGAAAAGAAGAGCTCAAACAAAGAAACATTTTTTTAACCAAGTTAATTTTTAGAAAATAAAGTATGTAAAGAAAAATAGGGGGTTGGGTCAAAATCACAACTATAGGGTACACAATAGAAGCTCATTGAATCTTGCCATGAAACTTAAGTCAATGCAATGTATGTGATAATTGAAATTACTTGTGCCTTGAATCCTTGCATGAAAAATGACATGAGTTATTGTTTGATGATTAATTGATCTTACATGCTAGAATATGTAGGTTGTCACACATCCTAGAGCCTTAAGTGATAGACATAATATCTAAGATTAGACTCTAAGCAACTAAATAAGTATTCTCGAAAATCATATAGTCAAATAAAAGGTTACTTAGGGGTAATAATAACTTGAAACTAAAAATCACTAGTTTGTGACTATTTTGAACAAGAAAAAGAATTACCTTTCTTCGAAAATGATAAAAAGCGGTGATATAGTAAAAGTGATTTTTAAAGTCAAAGATACCTAATGATAAACCAACACTTGGCTATAAAAGACACCTTGAGTAAACCTATCAAAAGCTTTTCGAAAACACACTTTATAAAACTCAACATAGTGCCAAACTTGTCGGCGGTCGAACCCACAATCGACCGTGGATCAACCGCATAGGCTCTGATCAAAATGTGCTTTTGAAATTTTATGATCGGTCATGGTTTGACACTTTAGATGTTGAATCATTTTAAAATGATTACAATATTAGTTTTACATTGTTTATTGGTAAGATTTAAACATTTGCTAATGTGAAGTGAATTATCGTCATTAAACGACACTCATTTAAATTGTCAAGTTTTCAACCCGTAAGTGTTAGTGACTTTCAAACAACTATAATGTCATAATTGAAAGGTACTTCTAATATAGAATTGTTTTTAAAAAAAAACAATCTCATACTTAGAGGTTATGCGGATGCTAATTTGGGTGCATGTGATGATTCGGGAAAAAGCACTACGGGTTATGTTTTCACATTAGGAAAGGCGGCGATCAGTTGGATGTCTCAACTACAAAGAAGTGTTGCTTTATCTACAATGGAGGCCGAATACATGGCTATTGTGGAAGCTACTAAAGAGCTTGTGTGGTTGAAGGACGTCTTGAGTGAGTTGGGTAAAAGACAAGACTATGCGTCTTGTATTGTGATAATCAAAGTGCGGTTCATCTTGGGAAGAATCCAGTGTTTCATAGTCGTACGAAACACATCAAGTTGAGCTATCATTTCATTTGACATCATATAAGAGATGGTACTTTAATTTTGAAGAAAGTCATTGGTTCGAAGAATCCCGCGGATATGCTTACTAAGGTGGTGACGACGGAAAAGTTGAGGTTTTGCATTTCCTCAACCGATCCTCTCAGGAATTGATGGGAGAATATGACCTACTAGAGAGATAGAGAGTTGATTTTTCGAGTCTAACAAGAAGTGTTGAAGACCTTGTCTCGAAATTCTACTCATTCGATGTATGTGATGAGTGTACATGTCCTAATGGTGTTTTGGCGGTATGTATGGTGGTTTGACTATCGTGGTTAGTTTGTTGAAGAGTTGGGTTGACGAAGATTGGGTTTGTTTAAACACTCCTTCAAGTGGGAGATTGTTTGAGAGGTGAATGAGGTTGAAACAAAACAAGAAAAGCTGGACGAAGTACATCACGACCGGAATATGAATGTCGCGGTCGTGACATATCAACAGAACGAACAACAGTTTTAGGAGACAAAGATCGCGACCGCGAGGGTACACGTCGCGATCACAAAGTGGGGCTGACGGGCAAGAAGTTTACAGTGTTAGCCCATAATATTAGTCTATGTATTTTGCATTCGGGCTTAGCCCATATAGTATTGTTAGGGTTTAACCCTATATATGTTATGTTATGTATGATGTATCAGTCTATTCATGAAATAATATCACACTCATTCAATCTAACATGGTATCGAGCCACTAAAGTTTCTATCAAAGAAAAAAAAAATCCACCGCAAAATACAAATCGTCGCTCCATTTAATCCTTTTTTTTCTTCCAACGAACGATTGTAACCATGGTTTTAGATCCATACCTTCCGCTACCTTCACCGTTGTCATATACGGTGATATATCAACACAAGAAATTGCACAAATAGGAGGTATCCCCACGTGTCCTTGGTGATTGAATTTATAATTTATTTGCCTCCTCTTTGTCCTATATGATGCTATAATTAATTAATGGTGTCAATCACATACTTGTTACTCGTAATCTGTTAGACTCACAATCTCTTCATCACAAGTTTGAATTATCACCAATCGATATCATCACCAATCTATATATATTATTTATATATAAAGAGTATTATTAGGCGCAACGTCAGCATCAACTTTTGCACATGGAATATTATCAGGCACAACTTAATAATCTTTCAGAAGCCCAATTAATGTATATTATAGAGGCCCAACACAATTTAATAGTGCTAACATCGGCTAAATCAACAAATTACTCAAACCCAACAACAGGCACAACACTTTTACACAGCCCAGCCCGCTAGTGCATTCAGTGCAATGACTTTTCAGGATTATGGTTCTGCTGGATGGTACATGGACACAAGTGCGTCTTCGCATCTTACCTCTTGTATTAATAATTTTAGTACTATTTTTAATAATTGCAAATATTCATCAGTAGCCGTTGGTAATGGGAACACCATTCCTGTCACTAACACTGGCCATAGCTTGTTACCCAATGTCCATCGACCGTTACATTTAAACAATGTATTTGTAACCCCTAATATCATTAAACCCTCATATCTGTTCGTCAATTTACCCGTGATAATCTAGTTTCTGTTGAATTTGATCCTTATGGATTTTCAGTATAAGATTATCTGACACATCACCTGCTTCTCCGTTGTGATAGCACCGGGGATCTCTACCCACTTACATCACCCACCTCTTCTCAAGAGGCTTTTCTCACCAGTCCGGTTACATGGCATCAGCGTCTTGGACATCCCGAACAAGATGTTTTTCAAAGACTCCTTTCTAATAAAGATATTATTTGTAATAAATCGTCGTCCCCCGTTCTTTGCCATGCTTGTTAGCTTGGCAAACATGTGCGACTACCTTTTTCTGTTTCTAGTTCTCATGTTACTGCTACTTTTGATATCATCCATTCAGATTTATGGACATCTCCTGTTTCTAGTCTTAGTGGTTTAAAATATTATGTTATATTTCTTGATCATTTTTCTCATTACGTTTGGGTTTTTCCGTTGCGCAATAAATCTGACACACTTACCACATTCATAAAATTTCGTCAATTTGTTCGCACTCAATTCAACAAAGAAATCAAAGTATTTCAATGTGATAATGGGGGTGAATTTGATAACACTGCTTTCCATCAATTTCTTCAAACTAATGGTATTCAATTCTGATTCTCCTGCCCTCACACCTCTCAGCAAAACGGAAAATCTGAACGCATGCTCCGCACCATTAACAATCTCATTCGCACGCTCCTCTTTCAAGCTCATCTTCCGCCCACTTACTGGGTGGAAGCCCTCCACATGGCAGCTTACATATTTAACATTCTTCCCCCATCCGCCATCAATAAAGACATCCCGTACTTCCGTCTCTACAAACAAAAACCAAACTATAACACACTCCGTGTCTTCGGATGCCTTTGCTATCCTCACCTACATACTCCTCACAAACTCGCTCCACGTTCTACTCCCTGCATCTTCCTTGGGTACCCCTCTAACCACCGGGGTTATCGATGTCTTGACCTTACCACCAATAGAATCATCCTATCCCGACACGTCACTTTTGACGAGTCTTCTTTCCCATTCGGCTCCATGACACCCACTCAGCCACCATCCTCTGACTTTCTCGATCCTCCACCAAATCTGTTTTCCCAATCATTTCACCTATCCTCCACTCTCTCTAATCCGTCCTCGGAGACACAACCTCCTCCTACTGAGGCTACCGTCATTGCACCTACACCAACCCCGGAGACACATCCTACTCCTTCTGCGGCTACCGTACCTCTTCAAAATCATACCCCAAAGACACATCCTCCTCCTACTGAGGCTACCGTACCTCCTTAAAATCCTACCCCGAAGACACAGCCTCCTCCTAATGAGGCTACCGTACCTCCTCAAAATCCTACCCCGAAGACACGGCCTCCTCCTAATGAGGCTACATCTTCCTCCACCTCCACTCACCCCATGATCACACGTACTCACCTTAGAACCACCAAACCTATGCAACATCTCAACCTTCACACCACTGTCATTTCTCCCATTCCCCGTACTTATCCTGAGGCCCTTCACGATCCTAATTGGAAACAAGCTATGACTGATAAATAAAATGCTTTAATTAAGAACAGTACTTGGAAACTTGTGCCTCGGCCATCGGACACTAACATAGTTCGCTCCATATGGTTATTCAAGCACAAGTATAATGCAGAAGGTAATTTGAGCAGGTATAAGGCTCGACTTGTTGCTAATGGTCGAAGCCAGCAGGTTGGCATTGATTGTGATGAGACTTTTAGCCCGGTTGTCAAACCAGCATCGATACGTACTGTCCTTAGCTTGGCGGTTTCTCGACACTGGCCAGTTCATCAGTTAGATGTTAAGAACGCATTTCTTCATGGACAGATTTCAGAGACGATTTATATGCACCAGCCACCAGGGTTTCGGGATTCCAGATACCCAGATTTCTGCTTATTGCAAAAATCTCTATATGGCCATAAAACAGGCCCATCACGCCTAGTTTTAGCGCTTTGCGGGATATGCCCAACGGATTGGTTTTCACTAAAACCGTTGTGATAAATCCCTTTTTATATATCGTCAGGGATCGGACACAGCCTACTTGCTTTTGTATGTTGATGATTTTGTGTTGACTACTTCTTCTACAAGTTTACTTCAGCGAATTATCTCTTCCTTACATGAGGAATTTTTTATGACTGATTTGTGTCCTTTGAACTACTTTTTAGGGATTCATGCCACCCGTAATGCATCTGGCATGTTCCTCTCTCAGAGGCAATATGCTACCGAGATTATTGAGCGGGCCGGCATGCCTACATGTCATCCTTGTAGGACCCCAGTTGTACCGGGTGCTTACTAGTCACGGACCTCCTGTGAAGGACCCGACTATCTATCGGAGCCTTGCAGGCGCATTACAGTACCTTACATTCACTCGCCCAGACAACTCATACGCTGTTCAGCAGATCTGCCTTTTCATGCATGATCCTCGGGAACAACACATGCATGCCCTCAAACAGATCATTCGATATATACAGGGTACTACTGATCTCGGTTTACAGTTATATGCATCATCTCCCACTACATTGGTTGGATACTCTGATGCTGATAGGGCCGGCTGCCCAACTACCAGACGCTCTACCTCTGGCTACTGTGTTTTTCTTAGTAACAACCTTCTCTCATGGTCGTCAAAGCGGTAACTCACTCCCTCTCACTCCAGTGTCGAAGCAGAGTACCGTGGGGTTGCTAATGCCATTGCAGAGACTTGCTGGATTCATAACCTTCTACGCAAACTTCATTGTCCTCTCACCTCTGCTACTTTGGTATACTGTGATAACGTTAGCTCGGTTTATCTGTCTTCTAACCCGGTTCAACATCAACGAACCAAGCACATTGAGATCGACATTCATTTTGTTCGCAATCTCGTTGCTCAGGGGCATACGGGTTCTTCAAGTGCCATCCAGATATCAGTTTGCAGACATCTTCACCAAAGGTCTCCTGTATGCATTGTTTGATGAGCTCAGATCCAGTTTGAGCATCCGCAGTACTCCCGCTTTAACTGCGGGGGAATGTTAGCCCATAATATTAGTCTATGTATTTTGCATTCGGGCTTATCCCATATAGTATTGTTAGGGTTTAACCCTATATATATTATGTATGTTGTATCACTCTATTCATGAAATAATATCACACTCATTCAATCTAACATACAGAACGAGTTTGGCTTGCTCCCTAAGTCGTTTCCTTGTTAAGTTTTTCCTATTGATATTGCTCCAAATATACATATTAATCTTCGCAATATCTCCCTACTTTCATGGCATTTCGACACGGGTTGTGATGATTAGTGAGCGTTTTGTGGTTTTTAGTCGTTTCAGGACAAAAGTGGTCTAAAAGTTCATATTTATGCTAAGGAATCAACCCTTGGGCTAAAGGAATGAACGTAGTGAAGATTTAGAGTGAAAATGAACTTCCAGGGTTAATTGCGGCACACCAAAGGTCAATTGCGGCGCTCCAATACACTAAAAATTAGAAAAACAACATCAGAGCCCGAGCAAGACAAATGATGTGGCGCACCTAGGGCAATTGCGGCGCACCTATTGTAGCACTCCTGCACCTATTGCGGCGCTCCTGCACTGTTTTCAGCCCAGATTTCAGCAACTATAAATACGAAAGTTAGGGGTTTTTGTTTGGGGAGAACTGCAACTTAGGGCCATTTAGGAACCCTAAATGGGTTCCAATCATGATTCCATCATGATGAAGGATAATTTCAAGCTCCCAACTCTGATTCCATGAAGATTGAAGCTCCAATTCCATCATCCATTCTCCATTTTAGTGTTTCTTCTCCATTTTGGTAGTTTCTTTTCTCTATTTTAGTTGTAACGATGAATGATTGTTATTTCTTGTTTATACAATGATTATAGCTTAGATTACTTGTGTTCACTTGAGTTGTAAACTTGATGCTTGGATTTTACCCTAATCTATGAAATGGGTGTTTGAATGCGTTGATTATTATTGTGCTTGATTGATGATCCATTGCTATACATTTGTTTCAGACTTTACTTTGATTACATAGATTGTCTAGCTTTTCTAAGTGATTGGATTAGTGAAACAATTTGTGCTTCAACACCTTGTGTGATCTAGACAATCCAATTAGGAATTTTAAGTGATTGTGTTCTTGGTTTGGGTTGGTTTTTAATTGGTCTTTAGTCAACATAGTGGTGTTCGCTTATCTTAAGTGATTTTGATAATTAAATGATTTTAAGTGATTTTAACCCAAAATTGAGTCTCAATGATCTCACTCAAAACATTGTTTGATCTTTGAAATGATTCTACGTGAGTAAACGAATTTCATGTGATTGACGTTTGATATGACCGAAACGGACGATTTTGTTTTGCGCGATTTTGTCAGGTCGCGACGCGTCAGAGCCAGCCACCAAGAGGGAGGTACTTGTTTTAAATTAATATTTAGCGGGGCCTAAATCGTAGTACTCCTTATTATCAGTAAGGGAAGTATGACCTAGAGTCGTATTTTTGAGATATCAGTAGAATTGAACCTATATCTAAAGCTTAAGATAATTCTAAGGTGCAGGAGTAGTGGGTGATTACCTAATTTTGAGTTTTCTAGATTAAAGTAAAGTAAAGTAAATGTGATAAAATTTGTAATTCAGATAAGGCTAAAACAAGTGCATGTTATGATTTCATCAGTTACTTTGTCGATATTATGGAATGCTGGCTCATGGATAGGTAGTGACCTTGTATTTACTACACTAGTCCTAAACGCCCCTGTCATAGGACATGTCACAGGGTAATACGATAGGCTAGAAGATTCTGAATAAACAGCAACGTCCCTTACCCCCGACGCGCGTGCAGTCTGACTACAAGCATACACGTTCAGAAGACTCATCCAATTGAGCGACTCGGTTGGGTGACATATTAACATTCCGAAATGGTCTAAACTTTCTTAAGTATAATAGAATACATGGTTTTCCATATCCGAGAGACGTGATGGGTATCGATGCTTTTGTTAATGATTGGTTTAGAAGATAGTTAGGCCCTTAAAAGAGTTCAACCATAAAGAACACCCTGGCCAAGTCGAGCTGACTTCCAGGAATACGTTCGGTTATCATAACGGTCCAATCCTTTATGTGTTCGAACAAAAAGTTCCTTAATTAACTAAGAATCCATCAAGCGGGGTATAATGCTTGAGACCTCATTATGGTGAAGTGTACTAGTCAACACTAACCGTGTTCCATGGCCTTACTTAGCAGAGGTACGGCTTACAACAACCGTTGTGCTTCACCCTGCACGTACGAAGTTTATATACTTAGTGACTACACTAGCATGGTCCGGGACCGACAATGTACTAGGGTTCTAGTCATTTCACTACGAAAGAGTCCTCAGTCAGAATCCAAGGCTCGGTGGACTTACTACAACCGGTGTACCTCAGTCAAACTCGCGATGTATCCGATAGATTTCTCTTACCAAGGGGTGACACATATAGTGTACTCTGAATCGGGGTTCGAGACTTTCCAATAACAGAGCCAATAACTATGTTCTATTAGTTGGAAAAATGATTGAGTTCAAAGTATAATCGGAAAGCATTTTGACAACATACATAAGCCATAATATAATTTCGGCATTATAACTGATTACGTCATAACATACACTAAAGATAACTACTCGCTAATCATGGCAACTATATCACAGAGCATAATAATGAAAGACATTATATAAAAACAAGGGATAGAATTACCAGTAGATTAAACGAGTTCTGAATACAAAAGTGACAACTTCAAGACTCCAGACCGCTCCTAATACAATCTCCAGCGTTCTTCTCCGGGTACTAGGTTTCTTGCACGGAGTCGAAGACCTTGAAAGTAAGACTAATATTGTACAAGAGAGAGAAAGAAGTGAATTGAAGTGTGTGTTGAAAATGAATGACAGATGCCCTTTAAATAGACTTGATTTTTGCCTGCAAACGGCTGGCAGTCCGTTTAGCAGGCCGTTTGGTAGGCTGTTGCCAGCCGTTTAGCAGGCCGTTTGGCAGGCTGTTTGGCAGGCCGTTTGGCCAGCCCGTTTGCTGAGGCAGCCCGTTTGCTGAGGTCGTTGGATCTGGGCATTTGGCAGGCCGTTTGCCTAACTGGCAGGCCGTTTGACAGCCTGTTTGGCAGGCCGTTTGGCTTAATGATTCCCTGGATCATAACTTAATTTCTTGTCTTTCACCGTTTTCGCTCTAGAATCTTCGTTTTAGCTCTGATTCTCTTGATTCTTTTTGCATCGTCTTCGTAATTACTTGTTCTTCAATTCTAACTGACGAAGTGGGTATTTTGCCGATAAAGTTCGAATCTTTCTTGTTTTTGGGCCTTAATACCGGGGTGAAAACGTGACTTTTTAGCCGATATCAAGGTTTTATGGAAGTTACGTATGTAAATGAAACTATATGTTTGAACATAGTTGTGTAATGAATGAATTGGGTAAACCATGGCAAAATGTAGATTAATCAAGTTGACATGTTTTTATCTTATTTGTTAATCTCTTTTAGTTTAAGTTTAGCTTAATCAACACTTTATAAAAACCCCCCAATCAACTTGGGATAATTATTAGTGTTTTGAGATTCATGTAAACTGCTCCCTGTGGAACGAACCTTGACTAGATACTTGTTAGTTGCTATAATGATCGGGTTATTGTTGCTCGGGAGTTTGTGTTAATTAGTTAAGTGTTTTATCATTGTTTTAATATTATTATAAGTTGAACACGAAATGTCGGAATCAACTTTTTGGCGCCGCTGTTAGGGAGCGGTTTTTAATTGGATTTTGAAATATTTGCTAGTAGTTGTTCGATCCTTTTGTAAGAATTTCATTCTTGTAAATGTTACTTTTTGTTTATATTTGCTTGTATTCGGAAAACACTCGCTTGTTTGTGGTGTGGTTAATCTAGATGGCGGAATATGATGCTTTGTGTGATTACTTGATGTCAAGAATCACGAATTATGATCAACAATTGATGGGATACTCAAGTCACATAGGTTTAGATAATGGTTATTTGGGAATGAATGATGATAACGGGTACATGGGCATGAACAATGAAGATTATATGGGTATGCATGATGCTTATGGGTATGTGAATGATGGTTACATGCGTAATCATGATAATGGGTGTATGAATGACAACGTTTACATAAATCAATGTCAAGCTAATTTTAGGGCGAATGGTTATTGTGATGCTTATGATGGGAGTTATCCAAACAGGGATTATGATTACAATTCTATGAAGGATTTTTCTTCAATGGAGCAACCTTGTGATAATAGTCTCATTTCTAATTTTGACTCTTTTGAACAACTAATGGGCTATTTTTATAAGGGGGATAACTCGACATGGGATTCTCCTCAATTTCAATTTCAAAATCAACAACAAGAAGAGATCGATCCAAATTTACTAGAGTTATTCTCAAACGTCATGAGAACCCACCTTAACTTTATGGAGGCTCTAATTTAAGAGAGAAGAGAATTAAGGGAAATGTTAGAAATTCAACAAGCTTCAATTCAAATCTTAGAGAAATCGTGAGTTCCATGCTCCATTTAGTTGAAGATTTTGTATTCACTACCATTTCACCACCCAACTCACCCGTAGTCTCCACTTCTTGTTCACGAAATTGGTTCTTTTACGATCATGATAATGATTAAGTTTTTATTCCAAGACCGAAGTGGTGGAGATTGCAAAAGTACCCAAATCTTTGATAACCAATGATGAAGATGAGGATGAAAATGATGAGAAGGATAACGATGAATGTGAGGACAGTGAATATGATGAAGAGGATGAAGATTATGAGGATGATGAATTTGATGAAGATGATAAAAGTGATGATGACGATGATGAATTGATTGAAGCTTTACCAACGCCCAATGTTTTTAAAGTCTATGATAATTCACTCGGGGTTGGTGAAGATGTTAGTGATGATGATAGTTATGAGGATAATGATGATGATGGTGAAGATATCACACCAGAGGTCCTCAAAGCATACAACAATCCTCTCGAGTACACTATAGATGTTATTGAAGAGGTTTTGCAACTCGAGGTTGATGATCCATTTTGGTGTGAGCCAATTAAGAAAGTAAACCTTGTGTTCAAAGCCTTGTTTGGAAGAGAGTCAATTGTTGACTCTTGGGTTGGTTCAATCTTCTTCATGCTAATGAAGAAGATTCTCTTAGATTTCATATATACCACCCGAGGGGTTAATGATTGGCTCACTTTACTTATTCGTAGAACTTTTTCCACCGATTTCACATGCCGTCCGATAAAGTGTGGAGGAGAACCACCCCGATGAGGAAATTAAGAAGACGGGGACGAGTCAAGATAAAGACTCGTTAATAAAAAACAAATCAAAAGGGAAGTTTGGTAATGCAGTTTTGATAAGATAACTTCATGCAATTTCATAATCACTTGTGGAAATGGCCTTTCTCCTGTTGGGATTTAACAAGTTACAAAATGTTTAAAACCATTTAAGAATCAAATTAAAGCGGAAGCATGTAATTACCATTTTATAACATTGTATATCTTTAACCATTTAAAGTTAAATCCCAATTAGGATCAAGTTATGAAATATACTTACAAACTACAAGCAAGAAAAGAGATTATATCTACTCCAAGCTTGTTGATTAGTGATGAAGATGATGATGATGAATGGAGCTCCAAACGTATGAAACCTCAAGTAGTAATACCCCAAACTTGTGCACCAACACCCTAGCTTTGGTTAGGATTTAATTACACTTGAATGTAGCTTGAAAAAAAAAGTACCCTCTCTTGAGCACACAAAGGCCACGGCCAGCAGCTAGGAACAAGGAGAATGCAGAATTTTTTTTATTACTTGAAATGTACTTCCATGTGTTAGTTTATAAAATAAATTTTATAAAATTTAGATTTTATAAAATTTGTTTTATAAAACTTCCATATTTATTTTTATGTACATTTTATTATATAAAACTAATTTATATAAAATGTAACATAAATTAATTAATTATTTAACCTATAAATAATTAAATTCATATTATATAAATTATTCCATAATTTATATATATACACATCAAGTAATATTTCAGAAAACCATTTTTCTTAAAGTTCAAGTGTCGTGTATATAATCAACGATCTAATCGCTAAGATCAAATACTATTAAGGTGTCGGTAAGCTTGTTATTGGGTATGACCCGACTTGGATCAAAACATATTAGCCATGTTAATTTAATATGTCTCTCGGGCATACGAAATACCTTCAATCTCCCACTTGCACGAGAAACATAAGAAATTAATGCAAGTGATGGATACCACCTAACGACCGTCCATCACCCCCAATATGTTATGATTTTGTGCCATTCAATAACATCATCCCTTTCGAGTTCCCATCTCGAATATGAATAGGTGAATCTTTCATTATTTCCTTTCGTCCTAGATGTCATGTTAAATCCAAGAGACACAGAGTGATCACTCTCTTTTAGATTTAACTTTATCAGGCCTTAGACATCTGACTCTTAACGAATAAGAGCGACAAATTTCATCTTGACTACATACGTCCTAAATATATACCTTGCATTATACCTGAGCTCTTCCTTATGAACTACCATATTTCAGAATAGCGAAGGAAAGAATCAAGGCACAATACATGGTAAATATCCGAACCTAATATGTATCTCAGGTCAGAGGATGCAATGATATTCGCCTTTACTCAAGATTACATGTGATCAACCACAAAGGCTCCATTTAGTAAATCTTGAGGGCGGGTCTTCCAATATTTGTATCCCACAAATATCTATGAACCTTGGTCGCAACCTTGCCACACATTCATCCCGTGAATGTATACCAATCCAAGTTCATAATAGTCTAAACCTTACAGTTGTTCTCACAAATGTGATCGACTACGGAATTTAGAATAATTTCTTATTCATGGATAAAATATGCAAAATAGGAACTTGACTCAAAATAAATTAATACCATAATTATATTAATGAGTTTGAACAATTTCGTTCCGTTACAATACTTAAAACATATCATGACCACTCACTAGAATATCGAAGCCCTAATGCACAAACATGTCCAGTATGTTTTGCTCCATGTAAGAGCTTCGTGAGAGGATCTGCTATATTAAGATCTGTGTGAACTTTGTGAATACATATCTTTCCCTTTTCAACTTCATCCCTTATGTAGTTGAATCTCCGCTCAATGTGACGGGTCTTTTAGTGAGCACGAGGTTCTTTGATTTGAGCAATCGCACCCTCGTTGTCACAAAAGATCTCAAGAGGGTCCTGAATGGAAGGGACTACTCCTAAGTCGTCGATGAATTTCTTCATCCATGCAGCTTCCTGAGCTGCCAATGAGGGGGCAATGTACTCCGACTCTGTAGTGGATAATGCAACAACATCCTGTTTTGAACTCTTCCAAGAGACTGCACCTCCATTTAACGTGAAGACATAACCGGACTGTGATCGAGAATCATCTCGATCAGTTTGGAAACTCGCGTCCACGTAACCTTTTACAGCAAGTTCCCCCTCACCAGACCCATATATTAGAAACATATCCTTAGTCCTCCTAAGGTATTTCAATATACTTTTAACCGCAATCCAATGACTGTTTCCTGGGTTATTCTGGTATCTACTTGTCAAGCTAAGAGCGCATGATACATCCGATCTAGTGCATGTCATTGCATACATGATTGAACCAATAGCATATGCGTATGGGACTTTCTTCATTCTCTCTTGTTCATCTTTCGTGGTAGGACACTGAGATGAACTGAGAAGCGTTCCTCTTTGAATAGGTACGAAACCATTCTTAGAGTTCTCCATCTTGAACCTTTTCAAAATCTTTTCAATGTATACACTTTGATTCAAACCTATCAGTTTCTTGGATCTATCCCTATAGATCCCAATCCCCAAAACGTATTGTGCTTCTTCAAGATCCTTAATGGAGAAGCATTTACTTAGCCAAGTTTTAACTCCTTGCATTTCTGGAATATCATTTCCAAATAACAATATATCATCCACATATAGTACAAGGAACATGATAGTGCTCCCACTAGCTTTCTTGTATACACAAGCTTCATCACCATTTTTAAAGAAGCCAAATTTCTTGGCCTCCTCATTAAAACGATGATTCCACATTCTAGATGCTTGTTTCAATCCGTAGATTGACTTCTTTAACTTGCATACCTTTTTAGGATATTTCAGATCAACAAAACCTTCAGGCTGAACCATATAGACATCTTCCTCAAGATGAGCATTTAGGAAAGCGGTCTTGACATCCATTTGCCATATTTAATAATCATAATGAGCAGCAATGGCAAGTAATATCCTAATAGACTTTAGCATTGCCACGGGCAAAAAAGTTTCATCATAGTCAACCCCTTGAGTTTGAGTGAAACCTTTTGCTACAAGTCTAGCTTTATATGTATCCATGTTTCCATGTATGTCGGTTTTCATTTTGAAAAGCCATTTACAATCAACTAGCCTAGAGCCAGCAGGTTGTGCAACAAGTTCCCAAACTTGGTTGTCATACATGAATTGCATCTCAGCGTTCATGGCTTCCTGCCATTTATCTTTATCAATCCTTGATAAAGCATCTTGGTAGTTTGTTGGTTCATCCAAATCAACCACATAGCAACCGTCCATGAGAAACCCATATCTCTCAGGAGGATTACTAATCCTACCAGATCTACGAACGTCTTGTACACTTTGATCATCCATTTGATCATTCTCAATATTTTCATGTTGGGTGCTAGTGTCAACCAATTGTGTATCATCTACTTGATTTTGAGCCTCTTCAAAATCTATCTTCCTTTCACTATTTCCTTCCATTAGGAACTTAGTTTCGAGGAATTCAGCCTTCCGAGCAACAAATACATTCTGCTCGGATGGATCAAAGAAATAATTTCCCATATCATCCTTGGGATATCCTATGAAGATACACTTCGTGGATCGAGCATTCAACTTATTAGGGACGTAACGCTTAGTATAAGCTTCACATCCTCATACCTTTAAGTATGATAGAGATGGAGGTTTTCCAAACCACATCTCATGAGGAGTTCGTTCCACTTTCTTGGTTGGGGCCATATTTAGAATACGAGCCGTGGAGCATAGACAATAACCCCAAAATGATAGAGGTAACGAGCTTCTAGCCATCATAGATCGAACCATATCTATTAGGGTTCGGTTCCTCCTTTCGAAAACTCCATTAAGTTGGGGTGTTCCAGGAGGAGTGAGTTGTGAGATAATCCCACAACTTTTAAGATGATCTTGGAAAGCATCGCTTAGGTATTTACCTCCTCTATTGGTACGAAGTACCTTGATTGTCTTATTGAGTTGATTTTGTACTTCGTTTTGATATTCCTTGAATGCTTCAAAAGTTTCATCCTTGTGTCTTAATAAGTAGACATATCCGAAACGACTAAAGTCATCAATGAAAGTAACGAAGTATCTTTTACCATTCCTAGTTATGGGCTTAAAGGGTCCACATACATTCGAATGTATTAATCCCAATAAGTCCTTAGCCCTTTCATAGGTCCATTTGAAAGGTGCTTTAGTCATTTTGCTTTGTAAACAAGATTCACATACATCAAACGAGTCTAGTTCATTTGATTTCAAAAGGCCATTCTTTTGAAGTGTATGCATTCGATTCTTGTTTATGTGACCAAGGCGACAATGCCATAAGTAGGAATCACTCAAATCTCTTTTGAGTTTCTTGGTGTTTGCATGGAACATTGAGCTATTGAATGATGTGTCATCATGAACCAATTCATAAATACCATTCAAAGGTGAAGCCTTAAAATAGAACACATTATTTAAAGAAACGTGGATATCATCATTAATGAAATTAAAATTAAAACCACATTGTTTCAAACGGGATACAGAAATAATGTTTCGAGATAAATCTGGTGCATACAAAACATTTTTCATAATAAGCTCCAAACCACTTGGAAGCTTTAAAATAAAGTCACCTTAGCTCCATTTCCCATGTAGAGACTTGATGTTCCCACTTCTTGTTTACTTCTTTTGAACCCCTGCATAGAATTGCAAATGTGAATTCCACATCCTGTGTCTAATACCCATGTATTAGAAGAAGTAATACTAAGCTCAATATATACCATATATACATTACCTGAGGTTTGCCCTGCATCCCTCTTCTCTTTCAACTCCTTCAGGTAGACCGGGCAGTTGCGTTTCCAATGACCCATCTCACCGCAACCAAAGCACAGATCTTCCTTGGGGTTTGCTTTACCAGCAACCTTTTGTTTCTTATTGTTGTTGGTTGGGGTAACCATCTTCCCCTTTCCCTTGCCCTTTCCTTGGTAGGCGGGTCCTTTCCTCATAGCCGCCTTCGGCTTAGAAGTGTTATTGGTTTTGGACCCGCCTTCATTGATCATAAACATGGGTGAAGCCCTTTTACCCATGCTTGCTTCGGCCGTCTTAAGCATGGCATGTAATTCGCCAATGCTCTTATCCCATCCATTCATGTTGTAATTCATTATAAATGTGTCAAACCTCTTTGACAAAGAATTAAGGATAAGGTCTGTGGCTAATTCATTAGATGCGTTGCAGTTTAGACGGTCCACTCGATCAATTAGGCTTTTCATCTTAAGGACATAATATGAAATGGATTGGGAGTCGTCCATCCGACATGCATGAAGCGCTCGAACCGTTTCGAAGCGCTCGACACGAGCTTGTTGAAGGAATATCTCCTTCAATTGTGTGATCATGTCATATGCACTATGATGCTCAAAATCCTTTTGGAGTTTCAGGTATCATAGTCCCAAGAATGAGGCAAGAAACTTGCACCGAATCGGTGCAATATTTCTCCCAATAAGCCATGCCTTCCGTATCATCCTCGTCCGGTTGATCGGGAATGGGGTCTTCCAACACATACGCCCTGTCCTCTAGTTTGAGGATGATTCTAAGATTGCGAAACCAATCCATGAAGTTCGTATGGTTGAGTTTTTCCTTTTCGAGGATTGACCTCAACGATAGGTTGTTAAAGTTGATTGGTATGTTTGGAATGTTGTTGTTATTGGCGGCCATCTACAAAATTTAACAAAGTTGTTTAAGTATCAATTTTAATTTAACAATCAATACCCTTTAAATCCAATTGATATTTATTAAATTATAGAATCCAACGGTAAATCAAATTTCGGTTAGGTGACCTTTATCCCATCATTTGATTTATCTAGGTAGTCATTATATGACAATTGCAATCCTTTTGAAACTTCTAAGTTATGGGATCATGCAATCCTTTTGCATGGCATATTTATCCCATCAACGTCTATTTGTTTCTCATGCTTCGGTGACCCTAAGTTCATGATTCCCAAATCAAGTCGTCCTACTTGTGCTAACATGTAAATTTAACATACAAGTGGTTAGGTGACCTTTATCCCACAAGTGTGCGAAATTTACCTCAATCATATTAGTTTGCTCATAACGGTTAGGTGACCTTTATCCCATTATGAGTTCCCCAATATTTTTAAGTGTTGCATAAAAGGATGGCGTTTAACTTGTTTGCCTTGTTAATTTAAGGATTTTAAGTTTTCATAATTTCTAGTTTAAGAAAACTATTATGACATACACCAACATGCATTTAGTGTATGGTACATGTGAAAATCCATTTTCATATTATGTAATAAAGCCAATTTTATTACTTTGAAAATGAACCATTTTATTGTGTCTTAATAACCAATTATTAAATCCTTTTGCCACTTGTAATTTAACCAATTAAATTGTCGTTTTGCATGTTGTTATTAATGTCTAATTTAACCAATTAAATTAAAGTGTAGCTCTTTGCATGTGATTAAAATTTCCAATTTAACCGATTAAATTATAGTTTAGTTTTGTCGATGTTGTTGTAGCAAACAAACATACAATCTATAATCAAACAACAAAACAACCACACATGCAAAATAATATGTTCACAATCTAGCCTTTTGGTGGACATTTGTTTAGCCGAAAACAAATGTCACCGGTTAATGGGTCATAACACAAAGTAGGAGATTTAAAATCTCCCACTAAATCTTGTATCCAAATGCATGTGATCTTCTTTTGCTCCATCTTGTGTATCTTCATTCTCTTTACAAAAAATTTATCCTAATACATTTTTCTCTAGAAAATGAAAATACAACCTAATCTATTTTACATACCAAATATAAAATAAATTACATTACAAATGAATAATATTACAAACCAAATGATTAAATATTATTACAAATCAAATGAATAATTAAACAACCAAACAAGAATGCAACCAAACACAAGGTCAAGGCTAAGATTGTGAACTACAACATGCAACCAAATATGACCAAAATGGAACAACCCAAAACCCATTTTGGGTGTCCAATAATTCGGCCATAAACATAAACCCACCCAAACAATTAATTTTTGCATTTTACATTCATGCATGTACATAAAATGCAAAATATATAGTGAGTTTAATAACCATCTCGAAGCATATTTCAACAATTTCGGCTCTAGATACCATTGTTGCAATTTAACAAGTTACAAAATGTTTAAAACCATTTAAGAATCAAATTAAAGCGGAAGCATGTAATTACCATTTTATAACATTGTATATCTTTAATCATTTAAAGTTAAATCCCAATTAGGATCAAGTTATGAAATATACTTACAAACTACAAGCAAGAAAAGAGATTATACCTACTCCAAGCTTGTTGATTAGTGATGAAGATGATGATGATGATGAATGGAGCTCCAAAAGTATGAAACCTCAAGTAGTAATACCCCAAACTTGTGCACCAACACCCTAGCTTTGGTTAGGATTTAATTACACTTGAATGTAGCTTGAAAAAAAAAAAGAACCCTCTCTTGAGCACACAAAGTCCACAGCCAGCAGCTAGGAACAAGGAGAATGCAGAATTTTTTTTTCTTACTTGAAATGTACTTCCATGTGTTAGTTTATAAAATTAATTTTATAAAAGTTAGATTTTATAAAATTTGTTTTATAAAACTTCCATATTTATTTTTATGTACATTTTAGTATATAAAACCAATTTATATAAAATGTAACATAAATTAATTAATTATTTAACCTATAAATAATTAAATTCATATTATATAAATTATTCCATAATTTATATATATACACATCAAGTAATATTTCAGAAAACCATTTTTCTTAAAGTTCAAGTGTCGTGTATTTAATCAACGATCTAATCGCTAAGATCAAATATGATTAAGGTGTCGGTAAGCTTGTTATTCGGTATGACCCGACTTGGATCAAAACATATTAGCCACGTTAATTTAATATGTCTCTCGGGCATACAGAATACCTTCATCTCCTCGGGTACATTTGATCCTCCAACTATTTATTTTGTCCTCTCGAATTTATTATTTTATTTCGATTTCATGTAATGAGGGCATTACATGATCTCAAGTGTGAGGGGAGAGACAAATTCTTGTGGACTCATTTTAATAAAATTATGACCTAATTTTATAATTTTCCCAAGTAACTTGTTGAATTAATTGAAAATCTTTGGTCAAATAAAGCCATAACTTACCTTTTGGGGTGAATCAACTCCAACCTTTTTGTGGAAGTAAAGTCTCATTTCACGATGTTTCACACCGATGTATCATACGGAGGGAAGAGGAGCCACCGAGCTTCACAATGTGCTATCCTTTTTAGGAGCAATGGCTTTGTGCTAGTATTTCTTAGACAACACATGCCATAGCCAAAGTCTATGACACCATGTTCTATCAATTAACAGAAGGGTAGTTTCTACTTCCTACACTTTCTAAACATACGCATAAAAGCTTGTTATGTGGGAAGTAGCTAAATGTTTAAACACTTTCAGGAGAATCAAGTCCTCCCATATTTTTGGAGGTCAAGTCTTCCAGAATCATACCATACTTGGAAGTAAAGTCTTCCAAGTTAAAGTCAAAAATCAAATAGACCAAAGCTTGAAAGTAAAGTGTTTCAAGTATCGTGCCATAAACCCCCCGAAAAACTCATACCCAAGGTAGTTGCTTTCCCATCGCCATTGATACAGAATAGTATGGTTACAGGGGGAGTAACTACTCGTGCGGTCGCCACACCACCAGGATGGCTTGCATGCACATAGCCTTTATGAATCCAAGATAGTTATTGTCTCATCGCCTTCGAACCGGGAGGTAGTTCACTTTTGTGATATACCGGAAAACTAGCTATCTGTGCGGTTGTCCCAAAACCGGGATGGCTTTGGATGCATAAAGCTTTAAGACCATAAACATTTCAGAAAACATGTCTTGCCTAACAATTTGACTTATTTTCCCTTTTTAAAATCATAAATGGTTTTCTAAAAAGCATTGTTTTCCCTAAGGTTAAACATTTTTCGTGGAGTACTCATGTAACTTGGCGCTCCATACATCAAAAAGAAGCTTATGGGCAATCCTTGACTTGTGATGAGGAGAATTGGGTATGACGGTGAGGTTTGATTCTATGATGGTTTGAAGAATGCCCCTAGAAAGGTTTGCTCTAAAAAGTTTAATTAGTGATTGATTTGGTCAAAATATGATATTCTTGCGAATATTGTTGATCTTAAGCCTTTCTAAGATGCATGTTTGTGTTTTGATGAGAATTTGATTCTGGAAATGTGAAGAAGAGTAGTTTAGGCTTGAATGTTTGAGTTTTTGAGGATGTTTTTGAAGTTTGAAGTTTTGCTTGTTGTTAATCATGAAGACAATAAGTGGCTTGGCACACCACCTCTTGATTTTCACCCATTTTGTAATTTTGGGTAATATTTGAAGCCAAGCCCTTGGTTGTTAGTAAATTATGAAGGAATTGTGTTTGTGTAAAGATTATGAAGTTTGAGGAGTTGAAGTCGTTATTAGGAGATGTGGTGGTTACCTTTGAGGTTTAGATTGAAAATTTTGTCAAGGATTGCCACTAGTTATTCCCATGAAGTTGATGAAGATTGGTTAAAGGCTTTGAAGATTGACATAAGTATTGAGGTAATTCTTTGAATTTGTCAAGTATTTTGAGTTTGTTCAAAGTTTGAATTGCTAAAAGACCATACTTGAAATTGCAAGTTATATTAGCCAAAGTGGGTCAACATTTAAGTTTAGGCTTGCTTGAGGACAAGCAAGGTTTAAGTGCGGGGGATTGATATTTCTCAAAATATATGTATTTATCTTCGCAATATCTCCCTACTTTTGTGGCATTTCGATACGGGTTGTGATGATTAGTGAGCGTTTTGTGGTATTTAGTCGTTTTGGAACAAAAGTGGTCTAAAAGTTCATATTTATGCTAAGGAATCAACCCTTGGGCCAAAGGAATGAACCTAGTGAAGATTTAGAGTGAAAATGAAGTTCCAGGGTCAATTGCGGCGCACCAAAGGTCAATTGCGGTGCTCCAATACACTAAAAATGAGAAAAACAACAACAGAACCCGAGCAAGACAAATGGTGCGGCGCACCTAGGGCAATTGCGGTGCACCTATTGCGGCGCTCCTGCCCCTATTGCGGTGCTCCTGTGCTGTTTTCAACCCAGATTTCAGCAACTATAAATACGAAAGTTAGGGGTTTTTGTTTGGAGAGAGCTGCAACTTAGGGCATGATGTGTTAAAAGTGTGTGCAGTAGTGCTTAATCTTTTATTTCAACTTTTAAATTTATAAAACCTTATTTTTCTTTTAACACCCTAACGAGTAACAAAACCCGATCCGATGTAGTATTTTAGGTTATCATCCCAAGAGAGCGTAGATGCAGATAAGAGTTTTTTTTTTTTAAATAGTTTAATTCTTATTAAAGAATTAAAGATAGATTTTTATGTCTTTTAAGGGATAGATTCTTATCTCTTAGGAAAGAAATGCTTTAAAGATAAACAAAGCAATAAAATAAAACAAGGAATCGAAGATTCAAAATAAATAGATAAAAATAAAAGCAATTACATGAACGAATAACTCATACGGGAATCATATTAGGCAGGTTTCATAACTTATATTAACATAAAGCAGAATAATAATCATAGACCAACTATTATCCATGAGCAGGTTAAGCTAAGTGTTGCATATCATTCAACAAGTAGGACTTAAAGCATATGGTAGATATGTGATGTGCATAACTAACATCTTAATTCTTCATAATTAATTCAATTACATGATACATATCAATCTTGTGATAAGGATTAACATGCAAATAGACTGGCAAATTATATAAGTTATTAAACACCAAGTAGATCAACTCAAGTTACTAGCTGAAAGTCAATTACTACTAAGTTCTCATTCAATCATTAATTAAACAGATCCAAACAAAGGTTCTTAGATTAAGACTAACAATATCAAACTCTATTATATAAGCGTAATTCTAATTAAATAAATTTATCACCATTATGTTGTTTAACCTAGTTGCATGCAATTCAATTTGACAAGTTTGATGGACTAGATCTAAACAAGTAGCATAAATCGAACAATATATCATCGGATCAAGTACTAATCAATCCTAGAATCATATTATTTAATCATTAAGCATGGCAAACAAGTATATTTAAGCAAAACAGATTCAAAACAATTCAAATGTCATTATAGAAACTCGACCATACAGATCTGAAAAAGAACCAGAACTTTACGGATAAAGCACACGAAGCCGGCGGCTTTGTTCCCACCAAGCTGACGGCTTGGAAGGTGAGGCAGGCAGCTTCATCTGATTCCCAGATGAAGTTCAGTTTTCGTCCATGTAACCACTATGAACGTTTAGTTCATAGCAGAAGATGAACAGAAATAATTAAAGTAAATAAAATAGACTAAACAATAAAGTAAAGATAGAATCATAAATTAAAAAGGTAGATGTAAGAAACATGAATTAAAACTTGAATGATTCTTGAGTACATTGAAAAGTAAATCTAATCTAAGGTTTTAGAGAAAACCCTAAAAGAAAAACTAAACTAAACTAAAGTGCATTGAGTTGTACTAAATTGCACACCTAAAACTGAGACTGGAGCCCTCTATTTATAATATTTAGAAACGGTGGCTAAGCCGGTGGCTTCAGTGGGAAGCCGACGGCTTGTCATAGGTCGGTGACTCCTTCTGCAAGTTTAACTTAATCTGCAAGCACAAAATGCGTAACCGTCATAATTAAGCCGGCAGCTTGGTAGCAGGCTGGCGGCTTCAGTGATCCGGAAAATCTTTCTGATTTTGTTTCCAATTTTACTTGAACTTGGTCGTTAAGTCAAGAAACTGTGTTCATTAGGCTGGCGGCTTTAGGATGAAGCCGTCGGCTTCATCTGTTTTTTAGTTGATCAACAAGTTCTTTCAATTCTACATAAATTCTAGAACATTCTGGTGTATTCAACCCCAGGCCGGCGGCTTCCTTGACCCCATGCCGGTGGCTTCACAGCCTTTTCTGCAATTTTTTCTGTTTTTGATCATGTTTGATACATAACTTTGATAAAATCATTAGAATTACATTTTTTTCTCATTTTAACCATTTTAGTGCGTTTTAAGATTAAAATGTCCTTAAAGTAGTAAGATAACTCCTCAAAATGTTACCAAAAAAACTGTATAATTTAGGAGTTATCAGATTCCCCACACTTAAACCTTTACTTGTTCTCAAGTAAACCTTATAAATCATAATACTTTGAATGGGTATAAAGTTAAAGTAAAATTGCAAAGTCAAAAATATGTCTTAATAAGAAGTTAGTTTTTATTATTCGTAAGAACTAGTCTGAACCAGACCAAGGATTACAAGTAGTCATATGTTTATTAAGTTAAATTTATACAAGTTGGTCATCATTGGACTCTTTTGTTTTCTAACTAGAATTTTAAAAGTGTATGGTTCTCATTGGAACTCTTTTTTTTTTGTTGGCCTTCATTGGGCTCTTTTAAATTTTTTATTTCTTTTGCTTCCATGTTCAACATTTAGCTTTACACTTGGCAATTTTTCTAAATTGGTCCTTGTTTAGACTCTTTTGCTGCCTCAGTGGTCTATGCTTATTATGACATATGGTAGTGGCTATAAGTTTGCAATCATTTCACAATTTTTAGCTTTTAAAATTCTTATCTTATACAAGTAATTCGATCTCGAAATTGAGAGTAGTTCTATTATTACCTTTAAGAGTAAGTTAGTAAAAAAAACATAAGTTTGACTAAGAATTTATACTTTCTAAAAAAATATTTGTACCCATTTTTGACCTTTTTCGGAAAAATATAGTATCTTTTAATCTTTTTAAGTGAGTAATCACTTCCCTCCCCACACTTTGATTATGCAATGTCCTCATTGCATTTATAATAAAAGAAAATAATAAATGAAAGACATAATTGATAATAAGGGAAAGAGTGATGTTACTTGATTGTAGGATCATAGAATGATTGCGGAGCACTTTTGCGGACTTCTTTTGAATTGAATATAAATAACTTGACAAAATATTAAATAATGCAAAGTATAACATAAACATAATAGTTTATTAATAATTTTCATCACTTAAACAATTTAACATTTAGGAGCTATATTGCTCTTACATTCATAATTAAACAAGTATCAAAATAATAAAACACTTAGGAAAAAAAAAACATAATCCTAATAAACACATATAGGGATAGGTAGTTTTGATTATAGAGTTGATTGCGCTACTCATTCTTCTAACGTAATCACTCCTTAGGCTTATTTTCCCCATACTTATTCTTCTCATACTCACTTAACATCTTAATTTGATGCAAGAAATTCAATGTGGTGTCAAGACTCCTACGAAAAGACATTTCAAATGTAACATTTAACTCATAGATTTGTTTTCTCACTTCGGTGCTAAGCTTATATTGCTCTTTTATGAATTCAGTCACTATTTTATCAACGGTGAAATCATTGTCATCATCCTTCTCAGTTTTAACCATTTTCACATTTGAGCGAGGAACTTTAGATCTTGGGACCAACAGAATATATTCAAATATAGCAACATAATGAATGATAAACGTATTATCGGCATAGTTAATGGTGGTACGAGCAGTAGCTAGAAACAGAGATCCTAAGATTAAAGGAGTTATAGGATCTTCTTTCATGTCCATAACCACGAAATCAATTCTATAGAAAGCAGAACCAATGATAACTTCAACTTGTTTAACAACCCTTAATGGTTCATGTAAACGACTATCAGCAAAGCACACATCCCTTTTATAGGTTCCAACGATGGCAATCCTAAGTGATTGTAAATGGAGAATGGCATAACATTAATGCTAGAACCAGTATCAGCTAATCCAATAACCGGAATGAGACCACGAATTAAGCAAGGGATTTGGAATTCCCCTGGATCAGTGCGCATAACAACAGGAATTTCAGATGATGCATATGGGTCTATCGGATCAATTGTGTATGAATAAAGAGGGCGGAAACCTTCTTTTCTTCTTTCATCCAACTGTTTCATAGTATCAGCTAACCAATCATCTTTATTTTCACACTCCGATTTTTCAGATTTTTCACTAGTAACTTCATCACTTTCATCAACCTTTTTATCAACCTCTTCTTCCTTCTCATCAAATAACTCATGCATAAAGATTACTTCATCACGATAAAGACCTCGAACTTTAGCATCTTTTGACTTATCTTCTTCATTAGCAGTCAAGTTTTTAATTTCTTGATCATATTCTTCCTCTACCATTTCAAACTCCCATAAATACCTTAAACCAGGTTCATAAATATCAACCTTATTAACTTCTCTAATCACATTCACCTTTTCAAAACGAACTTATTTAGAAACTTCAGATTCAGCAGGAACTTTACCCTCGACAAGTTTGAACAACTTAACAACATTGCATTCTAAGTTTTGAATGGACACTTGATGATTATTTTGCACTTGGGAAAGTTGAGCTTTTATGTTATCATAGCTTCATTTTGATTCTTGATGAAAGTTAGGATGCTTTCTTCAAGATTAGACTTCTTGTCTGTTTGAGCATTAGAAGATAAATTTGGAATGAAGGGTGCTCTAATAGGAAAGAAACCAGGTGGATTTTTATTATTATTAGGATAAGGTGTATTATAATTATTACGGTAGTTTGGGTTTCCTTAATATTGACTCGCGTAAGAAACATTCTCAACTTGCTCTGTAGTAAGACTAGCAACACAATCTTTAGTATCATGAGGACCTTGTAATTTTTCACAACCTACCTTAATCATATGCATTTCTTTGGTAAGCTTTTCAATTTTCCTTCCGAGATTACCCAACTGCACATTCATAGCTTTAACCATATCTTCATAATCATAACTAACAGATTTTATCGAGCTAGAAATGTCTAAGTCTTGATGCCATTCATGGGAATGAGCAGCTAACTTATTGATTAATGTTTCAGCTTCTTCGGCAGTTTTACTCATGATGTTTCCTCCAGCAGATGTATCAATCTCTCTTCTTGTAGCAATATCACAACCTTTATAGAAAGTAGTTATCTTTTTAAACTTATCCAAACCATGTTGTGGACAACCTCTAAGCATTTGACCAAATCGAACCCAAGCAGAATAAAGAGACTCGTTAGTTATCTGACGAAAATTAGCAATTTCAATTTGAAGGGTGACAGTTTTTGATGCGGGAAAGAATCGAGTTAGAAATTTTTCAACCATAGTATCCCAACTAGTAATATCTCCTTCAGGTAACGAGTTTAACCATTCCTCAGCTTCATCTTTTAGTGACCATGGAAAGAGACGAAGATAGATGACATTACTTTCCACATTATTAATGTTAAACAAATTACAAATATCTTTAAAATTCTAAATGTGAGCATTAGCATCTTCCTTTTCAGTACCCCTAAATTGGTTATCCTTAAGCAAATGAAATATAGGACCTTTAATATCAACGTTTTCTTTTATAACAGGCTGAGTAATAGCGTGACCTAATCCTTCCCGACCCACTTTCATTAACGCTTCCATTGAATCAGTAGTCATTTCAATTTCTGAACCAAAAAGAGATCCCAAATTAGAATCAGGACTAGACGGTGGACTAGATAATGAATCATCATTTGAAGTAGTTCCTTCCTTGAAATTTAATTTCTTAACAATATTCGAATCCTTAGAAGGTTTAAATAATATATCGAAATTTGGTAACATGTCTTGTAAGACGGGTTTCTTGGATCGAGTATTCATGTGATCTAGAATCATAAAAAGAAATATTTTAGGAGAAAATGTTTTAGACCTAAAAGGATATATATATATATATATATATATATATATATATATATATATATATATATATATATATATATAACTTAATTTTAAAGTTATTCTAATATCTAGAAGTATGTTAGCATATTAATAAATTTTAAATTGATAAAAATTATAATAATGAATATTAATGACATAATAAATAATATAAATATTAAATAACAACTTTTATCGCATATCAACGAATAATCAAACATACACGGCCTATTGAATCTTTCAATACTTAAGTGACCCATCAGCGTCTAGGCTCAAGCAGGAGCCTTTAAATCGGAACCCCAGCAACCCTCCCCTAAAGGAAGACAGTCATCACCCATTTTCAAGGAATATCAATAACCAAAGTATATCCAAATTCCGTATTTACCGTGCTCTCCGGCAGCGACGCCAAAAAGTTGATGTATTAAAAGTGTGTGCAGTAGTGCTTAATATTTTATTTCAACTTTTAAATTTATAAAACCTTATTTTACTTTTAACACCCTAACGAGCAACAAAACCCGATCAGATGTAGTATTTTAGGTTATCGTCTCAAGAGAGCGTAGATGCAGATAAGAGTTTTTTTATTTATATAGTTTAATTTTTATTAAAGAATTAAAGATAGATTTTAATGTCTTTTATGGGATAGATTCTTATCTCTTAGGGAAGAGATGCTTTAAAGATAAACAAAGCAATAAAATAAAACAAGAAATCAAAGATTCAAAATAAACAGATAAAAATAAAAGCAATTACATGAACGAATAACTCATACGGGAATCATATTAGGAAAGTTTCATAACTTATATTAACACAAAGCAGAATAATAATCATAGACCAACTATTATCCTTAAGTAGGTTAAGCTAAGTGTTGCATATTATTCAACAAGTAGGACTTAAAGCATATGCAAGATATGTGATGTGCATAACTAACATCTTAATTCTTCATATTTAATTCAATTACATGATACATATCAATCTTGTGATGAGGATTAACATAAAAATAGACTGACAAATTATATAAGCTATTATACACCAAGTAGATCAATTCAAGTTACTAGCTGAAAGTCAATTACTGCTAAGTTCTCATGCAATCATTAATTAAACAAATCCAAACAAAGGTTCTTCGATTAAGCCTAACAATATCAAACTCTATTATATAAGCGTAATTCTAATTAAATAAGTTTATCACCATTATGCTGTTTAACCTAGTTGCATGCAATTCAATATGACAAGTTTGATGGACTAGATCTAAACAAGTAGCATGAATCGAACAATAGATCATCGAATCAAGTACTAATCAAGCATAGAATCATATTATTTAATCATTAAGCATGGAAAACAAGTATATTTAAGCAAACAGATTCAAAACAATTCAAATATCATTACAGAAACTCGACCATACAGATCTGGAAAAGAACCAGAAACTGTACGGATAAAGCACACAAAGCCGGTGACTTTGTTCCCAAAAAGGCGGCAGCTTAGAAGGTGAGGTCGGAGGCTTCGTCTGATTCCCAGATGAAGTTCAGTTTTCGTCCATGTAACCACTATGAACGTTTAGTTCATAGCAGAAGAAGAACGGAAACAATTATAAAGTAAATAAAATAGACTAAATAATAAAGTAAAGATCGAATCATACCTTAAAAAGGTAGATGTAAGAAACTTGAATTAAAACTTGAATGATTCTTGAGTACAATGAAAAGTAAATCTAATCTAAGGTTTTAGAGAAAACCCTAAAAGAAAAACGAAACTAAACTAAACTGTATTGAGTTGTACTCAATTGCACATCTAAAACTGAGACTGGAGCCCTCTATTTATAATATTCAGAAACGGTGTCCAAGCCGGCGGCTTCAGTGGGAAGCCGCCGGCGGCGGCTTGCCTTAGGTCGGTGACTCCTTCTGCAAGTTTAACTTAATCCGCAAGCACAAAATGCGTAACTGCCATAATTAAGCGAGCGGCTTGGTAGCAGGCCGGCGGCTTCAGTGATTCGGCAAATCTTTCAGATTTTGTTTCTAATTTTACTTGAACTTGGTCGTTAAGTCGAGAAACCGTATTCATTAGGCCGGCGGCTTTAGGATGAAGCCGACGGCTTCATCTGCTTTTTACTTGATCAACAAGTTCTTTCAATTCTTTATAAATTCTAGAATACTCTGGCGTATTCAACCCCAGGCCGGCGGCTTCCTTGACCCCATGTCGGCAGCTTCACAGCCTTTTCTGCAATCTTTCCTGTTTCTGATCCTGTTTGATACATAACTTTGATAAAATTATTAGAATTACCTTTTTTCCCATTTTAGTGTGTTTTAGGATTAAAATAACCTCAAAGTACAAAGATAACTTCTCAAAATATTATCAAAAAACTGTATAATTTAGGAGTGATCAGGGCCATTTTGGAACCCTAAATGGGTTCCAATCATGATTCCATCAAGATGAAGGCAATTTGCAAGCTCCCAACTCCAATTCCATGAAGAATGAAGCTCCATTTCCATCATCCATTCTCTATTTTAGTGTTTCTTCTCCATTTTGATAGTTTCTTTTATCCATTTTATTTGTAATGATTAATGACTGTTATTTCTTTGATTTATTTCTTGTTTATACAATGATTATAGCTTAGATTACTTGTGTTCACTTGATTTGTAAACTTGATGCTTGAATTTTTCCTAATCTATGAATTGGGTGTTTGAATGAGTTGATGATTATTGTGCTTAATTGATGATCCATTGTTATGCATTTATTTTAGACTTTACTTTAATTACATAGATTCTGTAGCTTTTCTAAGTGATTTGATTAGTGAAATAATTTGTGCTTCAACACCTTGTCTGATCTAGACAATTCAATTGAGAATTTCAAGTGATTGTGTTCTTGGTTTGGGTTGGTTTTCAATTGGTCTTTAGTCAACATAGTGGTGTTCATCATCTTAAGTGATTTTGATAATTAAAGAATTTTAAGTGATTTTAATTCAAAATTGAGTCTCGGTGATCTCACTCAAAACATTGTTTGATCTTTGAAATTAATCTATGTGAGTTAACGAATTTCATGTGATTGAGGTTTTATGGAAGTTAACGAATGGAAATGAAACTATATGTTTGAACATAGTTATGTAATGAATGAATTGGGTAAACCATGGCAAAAGGTGGAATAATCAAGTGGATACATTTTTATCTTATTTGTTAATCTCTTTTAGTTTAAGTTTAGCTTAATCAACACTTTATCAAAACCCCCCAATCAACTTCGAATAATTATTAGTGTTTTGAGATTCATGTAAAGTGCTCCCTGTGGAACGAACCTTGCCTGAATACTTGTTAGTTGCTATAATGATCGGGTTATTGTTGCCCGGGCGTTTGTGTTGATTAGTTAAGTGTTTTATCATTGTTTTTATATTATTATAAGTTGAACATGAAACGTCGCAATCACCTATATAAACATCGTATTGTAACCCACACATTGTATCACGAAAATGATCAATAAAATCTCTCTAGTTGGGTCGTGGATTATAGTAATCAATTCGTTGATTACATATAACCACTTTAATTCATCGCGTTCTTATTTTCTTTAGTTTTTATCTTCGTTTGTCTATTGTGGGAAGGGTGATTTTTTGAATCACTCTTATTGTTGGGTACAATAACCCTAAGAGCACTAGGAGTCATTCGGTGTTAAATTTAACACTGGATTTAACGCTGGGGTCAAAACAGGGGAAATCGTTGTGTGTTAAATCTCAGTGTTAAATCATTATTTAATAGTTTTTTAACACTTTTAATAATATTATTTAGTTTAATTATATATTATAAATTTAAAAACAAATGCAATACTAAATTTCATTAATAAAAAAAATTACAGTAATTAAAAAAATAATACTTAAAAAAATAAATTACTTAATAAAAAACACAATACTTAATTCGTCCCCGACGTCTCACGATTAGCCCATACATGTTCAACCAAATCTGATCGTAGGCCCTCATTCACTTCCATATCTCGTAATTCTTTAGTCCTCCTCCTGTATGTTTCACACCTCTCGATCCAAGTTGTTTGCATATTATGAACGGGTTCGTAAACCCAATCATTTTCGGTTAGAGCAAAACTATTATCTTCAACAATTATATTGTGTAAGATAATGCTTGTATACATCATTTATTTCTTAACATTGATGCTATATGCCCTTGCTGGTTATTGTAGTATATGCCAACACCCTTGTAAATTACCAAAAGTCCTCTCAACCCCATTTACATTAAAAAGAATGTCTTCTATTTCTTCATTAAGCATTGAGTTAAAGAGACTATTAGCATTCAAGACGTTTAAGTCATTGTTTGAACCCGCAACCCCAAAGAAAGCATGCCAAATCCAGTTATCATATGAGGCTACGGCTTCTAGCATAATAGTTGAAACTTTATGATCGCCTCGAGTAAATTGACCTTTCCATGCAACGGGACATTTTCCCCATGCCCAATGCATACAATCTATGCTTCTCATCATTCCAGGTAAACCGTGAATATCTTCGTGAGCTTCATACAATCGTTTGATATCATCCGTGGTAGGCTCTCGCATATATTCATCTTTATATAAATCAATAATACGCTTACAAAAGTTCATTAGCGATTCAGGACATGTTCATTCCGACATTTGCAAGTACTCGTTAAAAAGATCGGGTGTATCACCATAAGCTAATTGTCATAGAGCGGCAGTTATTTTTAAGTATGTACTAATACTCAACTTGTCGCGCACATCAACTCGTAAATGAAAATACCTAAACTATTCAGGTAGCGGATCTATACGGTAGTTGAGAATATCTTTCATAATTCGGAGAAATACGCGACGCCGCATCCGAAACCTCCTTTAAAAATTTTTGTCGGAGTATTTGAAACTTTCAACAAAATAGGCGGTAATAAGACGTACATGTGCGGCTTCATGTTCACGGTCTATGTAACGACGTGTGTTTGAACTGTCCGCCTCATTTTCACTCTCTAACGCCTCGCTGTTTATTATATCGAGCACTTGCATCAAATTCTCTTCATTAGACGATGATGTTGAAGACATTTTATGAAAGAAATAAGTTAATTTGGAGAAGGGAAGTTAATTTGGAGAAATTAATATGAAGAAATATTGTTGTTGTTGTTGTGAAAATGAGTATAAAATGTAGATGTAAATATAGAAGAAAAAAATAATATTTAATGAATATATCTGTTGAATAACGGATATATTTCAAACAAACACACCGTTACCATAGCAAAGGTGGTGCCCGACGGTGGGCTTTATCGCTGATTTAACGGCGGGAGGGAGTGGGATTTTCCACTATCCCCATCGTTAAATTTTAATAACGGTGAAAATGGGGTTCGACTCCTGGTGCTCTATCAGATGTAAAGCCCTTCTATTATGTGAAATATATTGAAGGTGAGAAATGTTTTAGAATTGTAGAGTGATACTTATGTGATTGTGTAAGTAGGTTCAAAATTTGCATTCATTCTTGAAAATTTCACCAATGGTTTATGCTATAAGGTATTAGACAAAATTCTGCAATTGACTATTTTGATACTGCACGTATCACTACCATAAGATTGTTGATTGCATTATCTGTAATTCACAGATTGTTCACCAGATGAATGTGACAACATTCTTGAATGGTAATTTAAATGAGTACGTGCCATCTTTGTGCAATGTTTGTCACCATGGCACATGTGATCAATCATCAATCATTAATGTTAAAATAACTAAAATTGTTGTAATTTAGTAGTTTATTACTACCTTTAGTGGTTTATTTCAATTATAATCTACTACGGAGTAATAAAAGAGAAGAAAGAAGGAAGTATGAAATATTATTGAATGATTGTGTACTCAATATCCTTACAACTGATTGATATTTATAACACTAAAATTTTACTATACATCCGTGTCTTCAATGATATATGTTAGGTGAAATAGTAATGAAATTTGAATTGATGTGGAAATTGGCATCCACCTTCTTTGACTTTAGTATCATAACACTCCCCCTTGGATGTCAATTTATTTTCATTAGATATCAACTAGTACTGCCTCGTTAAAATCCTTACTAAAGAAAACCCAGTGGGAAAAAAAACTTTAGCTAAGGGAAAAAGAGTGCAGTATAGAGTTGTTTCCCCCTCAAGTAGATATTGCTGAGCTGTTACATCTTTTGAACATGCCTCATTCCAATATTGTGAACGTGTGTTCTGAAAACAGCGATTGACAGTGCTTTGGTATAAAGATCAGCAGAGTGTTGATTGAACGTATCTCATTTTAATCTGGTTGTCTTTTACGAGATCTTGAGTATATTAGAAGAATATGAGGTTTTCATCTGAAACTGTATCATCGAAATCTTTTATGTACAAGTTTATCCCCTATGATTTGTCTACAGTCTCCTTCATGGTTTGCTCAAACCCTTGTTTCAATTCATATTCCCTTTCAGTCTTTTCTGAGCCTTACCAACATACTATTCTTTTTCATCAAACTTATGACCGTTAAGACCGTCTATGGCTTTGGTGCCTCCTCAGCATTTATATTTTGTTCTGTCACTTTTGATACTCTTCTTTCATTTGTATTATGCAAGATGCATTATCTTCACATATAGTTGTTGGTGAAGATTGTTGTTGATCTTTTATAGTGTTCTAGTTCACAAGAATCAATAATGATTTGTGTCATTGATCTCAACCAAACATATTTTCGAGCAGTTTCATATAATGCAATCACTTCGTCATGATTTGATGATGTTGCAACAAGTGTTTGTTTTAAGAACGCCATAATTTTGTGGTACCTCCATTTAGGAATATATATCGAGTTTGAGATTTATATTTATGAAGATTTGATGAATGACCTGCATATACATAATCAACCAAATATTATTTTGAAGCGTTAGAATAAAATAATTTTAAATCAGTAGTTCCTCAAGGGTATCGAAACATGTGTTTGATCCTATTCCATTGTCTTTTTGAAAGGAATTGAGCTGAACCTTGTTAACAAATTAACTGCAAAAGAAATGTTAGTTCTTGTATAATTTGTAAGATACATTAGAGCCCCAATTCAGTAAGATATGAAACTTCTGATCCAATAAGATCTTCATGATCTTCACGGGGACGAAATGGATCAGCGTCAATATTGAGTAATCTAACAACCATAGGAGTACTTAATGGTTCTGTTAGTCCATAATTAAATGTGTTAAAATCTTTTCGGTATAAGTTGTTTGATGTACAAGTAAACCATTAGGTGTATGCTCAATTTGTAAACCAAAACAATACTTGGTTTTTTCGAGATCTTTCATTTCAAATTCTTTCTTTAAAAATCGAATGGCTTCATTTGATCTTGTTATTTGTCCCTATGACGTTATGATCATTGACATAAACAACTATGATTACATATTCGGACATTATTTTTATAATAAAAATACACGTGCAAATAAGTTTATATGTATACCCTTTTCTTATCAAGTAGTCATTTAACCACTTATACCACATACGTCCCGATTGTATCAACCCATATAAAAATCTTTGTGATTTAATTTAATTACATTTCCTTGGATTTTGCATAAGATGCTTCTGATACTTTCAAACCCTTCGTGTATGTATGTATATATATATATATATATATATATATATATATATATGTATATATATATATATATATATATATATATATATATATATATATATATATATATATATATATATATATATATATATATATATATGTATATATCAAGTTATCCATATAAATAAGTAGTAATGACATCCATGAGATGTATTTCTAAATTTTAGTAACAGTAACTGCGAGGTTGATTAAGTATCTAAAAGTAATTATATCCATTTCAGGAAGATAAGTTTTTCTCATAATTCATTCCTGGTCTTTGAAAGAAATCTTGAGTTACAAGTCTAGCTTTACCTTGTAACTTCATTTTTCTCATTTCTTAATTTATTTTTTTTTCTTCGGATAAAAATTCATTTGTATCTCATACGTTTCACATCTTTAAAAGTGATAACGATTGATGCGAAAACTTCTCTTTTATTGAGTGATTCTAATTCAGCTCGTATTGCTCCTTTCAATTGAGCTCATTCATGTCTATTTTGACATTCAATGACAGATTTTTTTTTGTTTTGGTTCCAGATCATCATCTTTATTCATGATGTCATTATATGAAAAATTCTCATCAATATTTGTCATTTCGTTTCGGTTCCATAATATTGCATAATTTGTTGCAATTTATGTATTTACATCGTCAATATCCTCTGTAGAAAGAGTATTAATTTGTAGTTCTTCTTGAACATTTTTTTTACCTCATTATCAGCTGATTTTCCTTTTCGAGAATTTTTATCTTTGGAACCAATTGGTCTTCCACGTTTCAGACGTGGCAAAGACTCATGAGTGACATTATTGCCAGCTTTTAGAATTTCAATTCTGGCCGAAGCATTTACTGTTGGTATATATGATTTAGTCACTCCTTTTTGTATCTGTAAATGCATCGGGCAATTTATTTGCAAGTTCTTGCATATGTATTATTTTTTTTTTTTTTGTTTCCCATTTTTTTTTTGTGCGAGTATCAAGATACCTTAATTGATTTCCACATCATGAAACATCATTTTATTTATTTTTTCATTTCTCCCCCTAATCTAGGAACAATTTTTCATTAAAATGACAATCAGCAAAAACGTGTTGTAAAAACATCACCCGTCATGGATTCAATATATCTTATGATTGAAGATCTTTCATATCCAACATATATTTCAATCCTTCTTTGATGAACCATTTGTTGTGGTGGTGCAATTAAAAATACACTGCACAACCAAATGTTTTAAGATGGAAAATATTTGGCTCTCGACCAAAATTAAGTTGGTAATGTAGAATATTTATGACTTGCACTTGGTTTAATGCGAATTAATGTCGCATCATGTAAATTTACATGTCCCCATAAAAATTTTGAGAGTTCTGTACTCATTACCAATTGTCTAGTTATTAGCTGCAAGCGTTTATCTATTGATTCAGCTAAACCAATTTTGTGTATGCACATGAGCAACTGGATGTTCAACAACAATCTCTGTAGACATATAATAATCATTAAATGCTTGAGATGTTAACTCACCGGCATTATCAAGTCTCATCCTTTTAATGGTGTAATCAGAATAATGTGTTCTAAATTTAATAATTTGTGCAAGAAACTTTGCAAATGCCATATTACGGCTTGATAACACACAAACATGAGACCATCCGCTAGATGCGTCTATTAGAACCATGAAATATCAAAATGGTCCACATGATGGATGAACTGGTCCATATATATAACCTTGAATTCTTTCAAGAAACATTGGTGATTCTTTCTCAATATTCTTTTCATTAATCACCATATGTGCTTTTCATTAATCACCATATGTGTTTTTTCATTAATCACCATATGCGCTTTTCATCATATATCCTTTTCACCATATGCGCTTTTAATCATATGCGTTGCGCTTTTCATCTTATGCACTTTTCATCATATGCGCTTTTCATCATATGCGCTGCGCTTTTCATCATATGCGCTTTTTATCATATGCGCTTTTCATTATATGCGCTTTTTATCATATGCGCTTTTAATCATATGCGCTGCGCTTTTCATCATATGCGCTTTTCGGTGCTACATAGGTATTTCTCATTTCCGGTTATCATTGACTGATAATCATATCCATTATGATATATATCAGAGAAACTTAACATATTTCTCTTTAATTTGGGAGAAAATAAAGCATTGTTTATCAGAAAATTCGTGTCATTTGGTAATATGAATTTTTGCCTTTTCCATTCCTTATATCAAGTTTGCAAGACCTAATATAGTATTTATAGTTCCTTCATTTGATTTAAATCAATGAAATATTTCTTAGATTTGATCATAGTATGTGTGTATGTTATCACTATCTGCAATATATAGATCTTTACCATTTAATTGATGTTGTATTTCAGCAAGATTCATACTAAAACTTCAAATATGATAAGCAAATAATGAGTTATATTTCAGCAAGATAATCAAATTATATTACCTGCAAACAAGTTACAATCCGAAGTACATAAAAGATAACACTTAATAAACATATGCGTTATGGTCTAAAATCATTTATTTATGAGTGATACATAACAAGCCTGGGCATCCTAGAAAATTCAAACCATTCAAGTCTCAAGGTAGCTCAGGGTTTATTTAATCAAGATTTTTCAACAGATTCACTCTCGTTTTCTTTTCTTTTGGGACTTATTCGTAGAGATAAACCAGATGTTCATGTATTCAAGAAATACTAGACTGATGATCCACGTTACCAGATCATTAATAAGAATCTCTGGGATTCTTATAAGGGCGTCTATTAACATCTTCAATTTTATTCTTTCATGGATCACCATTATTTCTTGATAATTAATATCGTATCTATCTTTGAGTATTTTCTATAATACACTTGGATCTTCGATCATATAATATGTAGATTCTAAGGACTCGTCAATATATTTGCTAAGAAAAATACTTGCTATTGTTTTCTCTTGTTCGGAACAATTGTTATTTTCATTCAGGGTTTCTAAAATACCGATTGATTCGAGATGTTTTTCTACATTCATAACCCATGTTAAGTAGTTGTTCCCACTTGATTCTAAAGGAGCAAATTTAAGCCTTTTCAAATTCGACATTTTTCTATTATCAAAAAGATGAACAACATAAATCATAATCATAATCAACTTCTATTCATAGACAAATAATAAAATAAAATTAAAATCATTTTAAATTCATAAGTAGCAAACACCAGAATAATGGCATGATTACAAATGATAAAACCACAAGAGCAGGATAGAATATAGGTTCATCCGGTGGTATATTAGCAACAATGATGATAGTTAGTATAACCAATACAATAGGAAAAATCATCCTTGTGTAAATCATCTTTACAGAAAGAAAAAAAACTTTTTGAGAGTGGTAATCTGAAAAAATGAAAATTGATATGTGAAAATGTGAAAATGGAAATGTTTATTTTATATTTGAAAAATATAGTCGTTGTAACGTCGTCAGTTGACGTTAACAACCGTTATGTATATATGACCGTTGTAACGTTGTTAGTTGACGTTAACGACTGTTATATACTCGTTGTATTAATAATAATTTTAATAAAAGAATTTTATTAGTACAAATACGATTACTATAAATACATTTAGTATAAATACGTTTAGTATAAATACGAAGATTAAGAGAATAAACATATTATGCATAAATAATAAATTTTAAGAATAAACATTAGTATGCATGAAATAAATAATGATTAATTGCATAAGTAATCATAAATGTTAGATAACATAAATATAAATGTTAGTGAAGTTAATATGAGTTATATTACAGAAATATAATTCAGACGGTATAACCGACCATATAAAACTTAAATAACATAAATATAAATGTTAGTGAAGTTAATAAAAGTTAGATTACATAAATATAATTCAGGCGGTATAACCGACCATATATAACTTAAATAACATAAATATAAATATTAGTGAAGTTAATAAAAGTTAGATTACAGAAATATAATTTTACTTATGATGATAATAATATTTACCTTACTAATAAATAATTAAAAGATATCGTTAAAGAATTTCTTACCTTGATTATTGACTTGTGTTTGCTTAGATAAACCTTGATTATACGGAGCACTTCGTGCTGATAACGTGTTGTAATTTACTAGTTTATTACTACCTTTAGTGGTTTAATTCAATTATAATCTACTACGGAGTAATAAAAGAGAAGAAAGAAGGAAGTATGAAATATTATTGAATGATTGTGTACTCAATATCTTTACAACTGATTGATATTTATAATACTAAAATTTTACTATACATCCGTGTCTTCAATGATATATGTTAGGTGAAATAATAATAAAATTTGAATTTATGTGGAAATTAGCATCCACCTTCTTTAACTTTAGTATCATAACAAAAATCATATAGTTATATAAAAAACCTTCTCGCATACAGTTAATCTCGTTGACCAGGTATTTGTAAATTTGAATATAAATATGCTAAAATATAATAATCGTGGATCGTTACAGTTTTGGAAGTCGACGTAGAATCCCGCACGTGCCACGTAACACGCATTCCCTACGGCGCTTTTTGTTCATTGAATATCTCCTTATCTGAGCTGACCCCACCCCCACTTAACGCTGTATTATCTCTCGATTCCCATTCCCCTCCTTATATATATATTTCAATTTCAACCCATTTCTACCACAAAACACAAACATAACCCACTGCTTCTTTATCTTCTTCTCTCAATCAATTTTCATAAATCATCTAAAAATCACATATTGCCCGTTTCAACAAATTACTAACATAAAACTGAAATGGAATTGAAAAATATGGTAACCATGGTTGCTCGTAGTGGCCGCCAATTGCAGCGTTACAATCAAGGTCAACGCCAAGTTGTTGGGTCAGTCCCTGTTCTTTCCCTTAGCCCTATTTTCTTGATTTTCATTAACATGGACTCAATTATATAAGTGTCTCAAATTTAAAATGTTGGTTACTAATTAAAAAGGTGTATTGAATTGAATGCAGGTGTATACCTTACAGACTCAAAACTAACAATATTGGATCAGACAAGAATCTAGAAGATGCATTAGAAGTACTTGTGATTAGTGCTCAAAGAAAAGGCAAAGGAATGTTGTTCCCTAAGGTATTTAATTTTCTCCATACTTTTTAATTTTTCTGATATAAATATAAATCTAGTATTTTTATTAAACGCGTCGTTAACGTGTACTAAAATGTTGTATATAGCAATATAAATGACTAATATTAGTAAGCAGTTTTTTTAAATTAGTATATTTTTATTCATATTAACGACAACCTCAATACATATGGTTAGAAAAATTCTTAATATACAATGATTTAACTCCTTTTTTTTAACGACGATTTTTTGGCATCAGTAAATCATTAATTCATTATATGTTAACAGGGAGGATGGGAATCAGATGAATCAATAAAAGAAGCTGCTTTAAGAGAATCTGTTGAAGAAGCTGGAGTTTATGGTACTGTTGAGGTTAGTTCCTAATTCTAGCTAGCAATGTTGACATTTTCTTATTAAATAATTCAATTATTATATTATATGTTAAAGTCAAATTGAGCCTGCCATTGTTTTTATATTTCATTTCATTATTATTATGATATGATTAGAAATTAGAAATTATTATTATTCAAACATGTTGTTGAACATATGTTTGTTGACTTATTACAGGGAGCATTGGGTAAATGGTGCTTTAAGAGCAAAGGCAACGATGGATACTACGAAGGCCATATGTTTCCGTTACTTGTTAAAGAGCAACTTGATTATTGGCCCGAGAAAGATATTCGTCAAAGGGTTTGGGTGAGTGTGCCTAAGGCTAAAGAAGTTTGCCAATATTCATGGATGAAAGAAGCATTGGATTTATTAGTCACAAGGCTCGAATCGACTCCTACAAGTAATCTATGAACTCGAACTATTCACTTGTAAATATGAAGACGATTTTGAAAAGGAAAAAAAAAATAAAAATCACAAGGACGACAAGAGTGTGGCCCTGAAATTTGAGTGGTTGTCGTCTTTGATACGAATGAGCTTGACGCTACAATTGTTCGACGTTCTTGCCATCGCGACTTAGTTTCTTGAAACGATGATTTTTCGATCTCAGAGAAGTAAAATGACTTAGAAGAGGGAATTTAGGGATTACTTAACATTAGTTTTGTACTATTTCTTTTGGGAAATTTTTACTTCAAGAAGCATGTTTATTGGAAATGCTTACATTATTTATTCTTTTAGAATTATCATTGATTTGTACAATCTTGATAATTATAATGGAAGCTAGGTTGATTCATTACATATGTGTTGTTTACCCTTTTTTTTTTTTTTTTTTTGTGTGTTAAGCTCTATAATGGACGTTGATGGTAGAATGGGTAGAGAAAGATTATATAGTGATCGGCGATTGAATAATGTTAATTACTTTTTATGCTGAATAACCGTCTGAATGATAATAACAAAATAATACTATAATTTTTTTTCTTGTAAGTCTAGTTGTATAACTTATGTAATGTAATATAAATAAATAAATAAATAAATATTGTTGTTTATTTGTTCTAAAATTTGTATGTTCCAGATTGATTTTGGTGCTCTTTTGATACCAAAATCTATATCCTGTACTTTATTTGTGATAGTAATGATAATCTTGTTTTTCAGAAAAAAATAAAAAAAATAAAATAACATTTGTTCTAAAACATTCCATTTTTTTATTAATCAATTACATAAACATCTAAATACCCCTTTCATTTACACATCCATTGTGATCTTTGCAACGTGTCGCAATCTTATAGCTAAAGATTCACCGTCATTGACATATTTCATCACCCTAAGTTACATGGGACCATATCCGTAAACTTCCTTTCATTTGTGCATCATATTCTAGATCACAAGAATAGCTAACGTCAACATATTTGATTGTAGTGTCACATTCCTAAACAACAAGGAATTGTCGTGGGTGACAGTTGACACACCAACTTTTATCAAAATTTTCCTTTATTTTGCCTCATCATGTTATAGATCACAATAATAGTTTTGTTAGAGCAAAATAATTGTACGGTGTCGCTATCCTAAAATACAAAAGTTATATGTGGTTGACACATTCCTTTCCAACTAGTTATATTTGTTCACGCATATGTGTTTGTAGAAAATTTCTTCATAGTGGTGCTTTTTGTTATTTCATAAGATGTGTAGCTAATTTACGATTATGGATTATTGGCTTTTGCAATTTTCATACTTCAAATGACATTTTTTACGATCACGATTTTATAAACCTGATATTCTCATTCCTCTCAACCTCTTTGTCTAATGTGCAGATCAAAGAACTTTAATTCGAGATCTTCAGTTTTGAAATCTTCGACTTCAGTTTTGAGATATTTGAATTTGAGTTCTTCAATTTTCACGTTTTTCACAATTATCTTTTGTTCCTTTTAAGAATATGTTATTCGATTAATTACCGATTAAAGAATATTTTTATAAAATAAAGATGAAATTTTGAGTGTGATGATATGTCAGAGAAAGAGCATTAAATAGTTTGAAGAAGATGTAATTTTAGTTCCAACATAAAAAGCGTAGTCTTGGAAAATTAGTGTAAAAAACATCTATACGCAGGGGACAGTGATTTTTTAATTGTCCAGTAATCTCTCAAATTATACCTTGTTGAGCCAAAAAGTCCTAAAGAAACAAAAGGTGTTGGTTTATTTTGGCTAGTAGAAGATATGTTTATCCCACATTGGTGGGAGGAAGATGTGAGGGGTGAGTGACTTGGTTATATAAGAGGGGCTAAGTCTTCATTCCAAATCGCACCAATCAATACACTTTAAGTATTTGATTATTTCTTTCTTTCTTACCCTTGTTTGAGAGTTGTATTAGTTAAATATTTTGGAGAGTGTAGTTGGCTTAAGAGAGTCGTCTATATCATTGTAACAATTTGTGATATAGTGTATTTCTCTCTTTGGGGGCCGGTGGTTTTTCTCCTGTTTTGGAGTTTCCACGTTAAATCTTGTGTTGTGTATTGTTCTTATTTCTTTACTATTATTGTTGGGCTGGGTGGTGGGAATTAGTGAGACCGTAATTTCCCAACAACTGGTATCAGAGCGTCAGGTTTGACGGGGGTCTCGGTTATAGGAGTTGGAGTATGCTCTGTGGTTGCCACGGGAGTGGATCGTCCACATCAGAAACGAGTTCTATTGATCGTATAGGGTATCTGGTTAGACAATATTTTTTCTGATTCGTAGTAATAGTTGGATTTGTTAGTGGCCTAGTTGTGGATTTCCGATTTAAAGGGTCCTGGCTACCTGCTACATCTTTTGGCTATTCGAAACGTGAGCAAAATCAGAGAAAGTGTTGTTTATAGGATACGGATACGATGTCGAAGTTCAGTCCAATGAGGTTTGATGTTGAGAAATTTGATGGGAGGATCAATTTTGGCTTATGGCAGGTTCAAGTCAAGGATGTGTTGATTCAGTCTGGTTTACACAAGGCTTTGAAGGGTAAACCCACCCTTGTTCCCGGCAGTGATTCTAGCAAGAAGTTCGATGAAGAAGAACGGGATGATATGGATTTGAGGGCGGCAAGTGCGATTCGTTTGTGTCTTGCAAAGAACGTGCTTGCAAATGTGCACGGGTTATCAACGGCAAATGAGCTTTGGGTTAAACTAGAGCAGTTGTACCAGGGCAAGGGCATCTCAAATCGGTTGTGTCTTAAAGAACAATTTCATACTCTGCGTATGGATGGGGGTTCAAAGATTTCAGATCATCTAAGTATTCTTAACGGTATTGTTTCAGAACTGGAGGCTATTGGAGTTAAAACGGATGATGAAGATAAAGCTTTGAGGTTGATATTATCTTTATCACCGTCTTATGAACACATGAAACCTATTTTGATGTATGGGAAGAAAACTCTGAAGTTTGAAGACGTTACTAGCAAGCTCCTATCCGAGGAGAAAAGACTGGAAGGTAACGGGGTCTCGTCATCAGGAGATACGATAGTGTTGTGTTCGGATAGGCAGAAGAGAAACTCTAGAAAGAATCTGACATGTTGGAAGTGCGGGAAGACTGGGCATGTAAGGGTTAATTGTCCAGGTGGAGCTAATCCGGCAAATGGCTCCAAAGACGCTAACATTATCTCCGTTGTTACGGAGAGTGACGAATTCCTCTGAAGTCACGTCATCCTCATGGTGTGTCCGCGCCACCGTGGAAAGGGATGTTCGTTAGCGGTTCCACAATTACACATGGGCATTGGTTTGGCGTTGATGCAGGTTGTGTGGTGGAAACTGATGTTGTAGCTGATGGGACTTTCGGGAAAGCCAAACAGGGAAGTTGCACCATAAAGTTTCAGCTGGTTGTTCAACAACATGTGCCGAGGTGAAATGCTTGGAATGCGATATTCTAAGTGCTATACTCTTTATGGTGGAGTATGATAATTCTTGTTAAGAGTTATGATTGTCTGTGATGACAATGATTGTCGGTTTAGACAATGTTCGATGAAGATGCAAGTTTTGTCTCTTGGGAGATAATGTCAACGGCATGAAGATGAGGATCTTGAAGTTGTCGTCGAGGAAGCGTCTACATCGGTTATCCTTGCAATGTGGAAGCATGGTTATCTTCTTCTATCCAAAAGGTGGAGATTTGTTGGTTTATTTTGGCTAGTAGAAGATATGTTTATCCCACATTGGTGGGAGGAAGATGTGAGGGGTGAGTGACTTGGTTATATAAGAGGGGCTAAGTCTTCATTCCAAATCGCACCAATCAATACACTTTAAGTATTTGATTATTTCTTTCTTTCTTACCCTTGTTTGAGAGTTGTATTAGTTAAATATTTTGGAGAGTGTAGTTGGCTTAAGAGAGTCGTCTATATCATTGTAACAATTTGTGATATAGTGTATTTCTCTCTTTGGGGGCCGGTGGTTTTTCTCCTGTTTTGGAGTTTCCACGTTAAATCTTGTGTTGTGTATTGTTCTTATTTCTTTACTATTATTGTTGGGCTGGGTGGTGGGAATTAGTGAGACCGTAATTTCCCAACAAAAGGAATAACTGATCGAATAAGAATTTTGGACACACAACCTATTAAGGCTTTGGTAAATAGGCCCTTAAGTATAAAAACTAGCTAGCATTTATGATTACTCGTGCGTTATTATAGGAGAAATGGTTATTATTGTACAAAACTATGTGTTTTTCGTTAAAAAAAATTCTCGCATTGTGCTTAACAAAAATAAAATAAAATAAAATAAAAATCAACTAAACTACGGAATCCGCGTAATTTAATTTTCTATAATTTAAATAACCAAGCACACGTAAATTTGTATTTTAAAATGCTTACACAAAACAATAGTAGTAATTGTTAAAACTATCCATTTATGTACGTTAACAATAATTAAGAGTTATTGTTATAAAAATCTTAAAAGAATATGTAATTATAAAAGTAAAAATCTAAAAGCTATAAATCAAATAAAATGTAACAAACTTTTATAAAGGGTGATTATTCGTACACCACCATAATTATCCATACACCACTAAATATGCAATACAGTGTTGTACTGTACAACCCTCTAAAACATATTTAGTGGTGTATGGATAATTTCTGGTGGTGTACGAATCAGTCCCATTTTATAAAATACAAACAACACAAAATGACAGTTGCACAGAAAACAATGACCACGTGCAATTCACGTTAAGTAGCAAACGGAAATTAATTTTCAAATCATGAGTTTAAAAAATCTAAAAAGTTTTTGAAGATAATATTTTTACTAGGTATTTGATAAATCCACTTATTTTCATGTGACTAAACAAACAAATGTTCCATAAAAAGTAGACATATCAAAAAGTTAAGTAGATTTATCACCCTAACAAAATGATACCAAATGATATTTTATTTTAAGTTTTAAAACGCAAAAATGACTCTTTATCCTTCCACCAATTTATATTTATATAGTAATAGTAATAGTAATAGTAATAATAATGATAATAAACGCATATTAGATGGTTTAGCAACGGTTTCATAGTTACTAGACTCGTATCTTATGATGGAAAACATTATCCAAGATGTTGATTTTTTTAATTCCGCAATGCGATCAAGATATATTTTAGGCACTTAAAAAAATTTCTTTATTTACATTTTCAAATGTGTTAATGTCGCTCATATACTCAATTTTGTCTCATGTCGGCTATGTATTTTCAGAAAGTGTACCAATGTCAATATTTCGTTATCAGTTACCAGTTAAACCGGTAAAGTTAATTATCTAACTTTTTTTTTTTTCATTTTATATAGCTACAAATAGGTAATATACTTTCAGTAGTGTTCCGATGCAGGCTATATACTTTTGGTTTTTATTCCGATGTATCACCGTTGTGTAATGACTACTTAGAAGCCACGTCATCAATTATTTTCGTTACAGGTAAAATAAGTATAGTTGGCGACATCGGTACACTTTTTGAAAGTATATAGCCGACATGAGACAAAAATAAGTATACGAGGAGCATCGGGACATTTGAGAAAGTATATAGTCTGTTTGTAACTTTTTTTTGCGAAAAACGAATACTCAAATAAAAACGAGGTCGTTTTTCAAAGGAAAAACCCCTCAACAAGAATACAAATATAAGGGGAAAAACGGGAAAACTCGTGCCTAGAAAGCAACCAACTAAACAGAAAATTATACTAGGCGAGCGTCCCTAGCATCCCGATAAAAATTATTACAAAACATATTAACCAAATAAGAAACTGAATAGTAGACGAAAATACAGGAACGAAACCAAGTGAAGAAAAAAAGACGGGCCATAACAATCAACCTCGAGGACCTGCCCTTTTCAATTTACCATTGACCGTCTCTTTTAAAGAATTGGTCCCGGATCGATTCTTAATTTTGTAAGATAACACGTTAACAGATCCATCACTCTGTAAGCTATCCTCTGCCAACCGTTTCATCATAACATCGAATTCCGCGAAAGCCTCCGCGGACATATTTTCTCTCCCAAATGCCGATGAGCCACCATCTCTTCCATCTTGATGGCCCATAAACAAGTTTTGAATTGCGTCCCCGTAATCCAAGTCGTCGATGTTATATATAAGCTTATAAGCACCCAATTTGGAAGCCTCGATCGCCTTCTTTCTTGACCTCAGGTTAACTTCGCTAAGTAAATATTTTGAAACGTCCTTATTCAAAATAAACCACGCTTTACAAAAACCGTCACAAGACGAAACCTCGCAATAACAATAACATCTTCCACTACGACCAATCAAAATCGGTTTTGGCAATTCATCGTTCGATTCAACTTTTCTTTTTGCCAACAATTCTTCCTTCTTCCTTCTTTTTCTTTTTCTCCTTCTTTAAACGATCCAACATAACCGCAAACGTAATGTTGTCATCATTCGAATCCGACACATCAAAAGAATCTAGCTTCACCAAGTCAACAACGTCAACCACATGTAATTCAACACCTGCATCACATGAAGGCTTATTTAAAGAAGGCCCATCTAATTAAAGAAGATACATTACCCATAGTATTTTCAATGTTCCCTGCCTTTTAAGCTAACGAATTCCTATGCTTATAAATATCGAATGATAAAGAGCCAAATCGTAGGGGAAAATCTTGAGCATCCAAAACTTCTACCCTACCTCGATCAACCTGAACATGCGCCCCTAAAACTGTTTCAGTCACAACGGGTTCTATCACCGAATCTGTCACCAAAGGAACACTAACTCCAACCGTTCTGTTTAACTTTACGTTCACCGAAACGAATAGTGAATCATAAACCGTGGGAGCAGGTGTCTTATTCGAATTTATCGAATCATTAGGATTCAAATCAATGCCTACCCAAGACCCACTAGAAACCACAAATCAATTAGTCGCTTCAAGCAAACGTTGATCAAAAGAACGAGAAAGGATACGATTTAAACTATCAAGACCCATTACTTCGGAAGCCCAAACATCACATCTCGAACACTTTTTATCCCCCAAATCTGTGACGACAAGATCATGAATATGCTTCACTTTCGTCGATTTGACGAAAGCAAAGAAAAAACCGACGCTACCCATATTCGTAGAGAAACAAGCCACATCAATAACCTCACCAAATAATTCTGCGACATTCACAACACTATCTTTCGACGCAAACTGAAATGCCCCGTTCATATCGACTATAAATTTAACAAGCCGTCCTAATCCACCTGGACGAAGTCATTAACATCTGGTCCCATTGCGAGATACTGACCTAAATATGCCATGAATGACTCCAAGTAATATCTTTAAAATGAGCAAATGCACAGCGGAAGATTTCTTTCATACCTGAGAATAAACATGCTTAAAAGTGTCAACCAAAAGGTTGGTGAGTTCATAGGTTCATCATAACAATCATTTCAATATATTAATAGACCACAAGATTTCCGTTTATAAATATATGTACACTCGCAAGTGTATAAAAGTATTCTATAAGTTGTTGAGCGCTTCGGTAACCATACTTAACAATTAATATAGCATATTCCCTTCATTATGAAATCTCCCTACACTGTACCAAGTGTAGTAAAAACGAAGTACTATGCAACCGTTTACGATACTAGAGCGACTAGCCCGGTTGGGGTGGTCAAACCCGATAGATCTATCATCAGGATTCGCGCTTACATGTTCTTCCAACATGTAAATATTAGTTACCAAGCTATTAGGGAAGATATGCAAAGTGGTACAACTCAACGTAGAATATATTTTAAGTACTTGTGTCTATTTCATCAATCATAAAAGCAGCGCACGTATTCTCTGTCCAAAAATATATATTGCACAAGCAATTAAAAATGGAGCAAATGAAACTCACAATACTGTATTTTGTAGTAAAAATACATATGACGACATTGAACAAGTGTAGGGTTGGCCTTGGATTCACGAACCTATATCAGTTATATATATTAATACATATACTTGTAATCGAACAAATGATGTATTGATATTAATAATATATATATTATTTCAATTGTTATATATTTATATATACTTTGTATATATGTTTCATATAAGTATTTGTTTGATAGAATGATAATAATAAAGATAATGAATAACATGTTGTTTTATAATAATAATAATCATATTAATAATAATGATAATATTAGTAATAATAATAATACACATAAAATAATACTAATAATAATAATGATCGTAATAATAATTTTTAAAATTTTGATAATCTTACTAATAAAAGTAAAAATGCTAGTTTTGATAAAAATGATAATTCTCATAATAACACAGTGTTATTAACACTAATAATCTTAATGATATTAATAATAATACTTATAATGATATTAGTAGTAATAATAATAATTATTATAATAATAACAACAACAACAATAATAATAATAATAATAATAATAATAATAATAATAATAATAATAATAATAATAATAATAATAATAATAATAATAATAATATTAAGAATGCTACCTTTAAAGGAAAGGCTTTAAAAAAATAATTGCCCCAGTCCGGGCTCGAACCCATGACCTCTCGTTACACACAAACACTTCAAACCGTCCATCTGTCTGTTACTTTTCTCAAATTCTTAGGATCCTAATTTTATTTAACTAGCATTTCTGTCTGTTTCTTCTTCTTCATAAATATAAACAGGCCAACAAAATCAGGCAGCCCATTTGGATGTAAAATTGGATGGGCTTATGGATGTTGGGCCTTAAATGATGAGCTGCTATATTAAAAATGAATAAATAAACTGTCGCCTCCAAGGTTCGAACTCAAGACCTCTTGTTCCCCAACACATGCCTTAACCAGCTGCTCCCTTTCATTTTTCCTGAGTTAACTTCTGACTTAATTTATTTATACCCATTTTCTGTTTTCCTTCTTTAATTAATCAAAACCCATTTAACATTTTCTTGATCATAATAATCTTCCATCATCTTCAACATTCTTGTTAATACTTCATCATCATTATCGTAACTATTTCACCATCATCATCTTATCACGATCATAACATCATCATCTTTATATTCTTACATAAATTATTATTATCATAATCATACTTAATCATCGTCTTATTAACCGTCACCATATTTCATCATCATGATCATGTACATCATCCCGTTTTTATTATCATCTCATCACCATATGTATCATAGTCACAATATCAATTTATCATTAACTTCGTAATTTACGTCATCATCATCTCAATAATATTATGATCACCTTTATTATCACTCTCATTCATCAACTTCACCATCATCATCGAGGTTGCTGTAGCAGAGACAAGAACTAGTAGCTGTTGCAGTCGAGCGTTTATGTGTGTGTTTTGTAGTGGAGTTTTATCGGACAAAACAGAAAAGGTTGCAGCAGTTTATTGTTAGAAAACTAAAGTAAAAACAAGGTATCGTGCACCTGTAGTGAACTGGACTCTAACGGTTATGTGGTGACCGGTGGTTTAGGGTGGTTGTGGGTGGCGACTGTAAGATGGTGATGAAGGTTCACGGATAGAATCATAAATGAAAATTGGTGGTGGAATGATGGATGTCACGGAGAAGAAAAGAGAGAGGGAGAAGAGAGAGTGGTGTTTTGTGGTGGTGATCATGGTTTGTGTGATGGTTTACGGCTGCAGTAGCAATCGTCAACAAGGATTATGGTTGTGGTGTGGTTTTGATCCTTAAAGAAAGATGGTGAAAGGTGATGATTGCTCTTCGTTTATGGTGGTTTTCTAAAAAAACAAGAGAGAGAGTGGCAGAGATGGCGGCGGTGAGGATGGTGAAGTGGTGGTGGCGATGGTTGATTCACGACGGTGGTGGCCGGTTGTTTTGGTGATGATTGATCTAAGTGATTGAGCTAGGAGTGTAAATATGTATGTATATGATTACATTACATACATACATACATATATATATATATATATATATATATATATATATATATATATATATATATATATATATATATATATAAAGGATAGAAATATAGTTTATTAATATTATAATATACATCTCATATCACAAATTAAGAAATGTGCACAGACAACAGTCTTCTGCCGACGGTTTCACGGGTATTATATCGTACTCCGTTGTTAATAAGTGGCGGATAAAAGTGTTCAGAAAAATCTCATATTTTTAAATTAATTATATTTATTTATTTTGGTTATTATGGTATAAAATTCGGTCATTAACTATTAAATAAAAATTACATTAATTATTCACTCCCAACCCCAAGTAAAATATAAAAAGTTTTAAAATTTAATAAACAACTTCTAATTATATTATTAATAAGCCTAAAATTTATAAAACTCATTTTCGAATCACCGTTTATTTTAAAATTACATAAGTTTCTTTTTAACTCGTTTATTATCAATCAATATGACAATTGAGCGTTACCGTTGTTCACTAAATAACTTAGAAATCATAAAATATATATTTTATATACTTTATTTATATATGTAGATACTTTTTAAATTATATATTATTATTATTTTACATAGTTAATTCTAATAATTACAATATATAATATTTCAAATTATATTTCAAATTGTTATTATATATATATATATATATATATATATATATATATATATATATATATATATATATATATATATATATATATATATATATATATATCTCTATTTTACAAATAGTGGTTCGTGAATCGTTGAGAGTAGTCGAAGTTCAATTGAATATATGAAACAGTTCAAAATTTTTGAGACTCAACATTACAGACTTTGTTTATCTTATCGAAATCATATAAAGATTGAGTTTAAATTTGGTCAAAAATTTCCGGGTCGTCACAGTACCTACTTGTTAAAGAAATTTCATCCCGAAATTTGATCGAGGTGGTCATGGTTAACAATAAGAATGTTTTCCTGACGTATATGGGTTGATAAATAAATTTTTTTTTATCACCATTGAGTAATAAGGATAAAACAATTTGATTTCTCGAAGCGTACGAATGAAGTTATCACTTAAAGAGTGAATCTAGAAAATAAAGCTCGTCTTAACTTTTGAAGTTGTCACGTTTGAATTTAGAAAATAAGGTGCGTCTAATCTTTTGACGTTGTATTGGTTGAATTTCCGGAATTCAAGGGATTAATGAAATCTTCGAAATCTAAATAAGATATAAGTCTTTGGAATTTAAGGAAATTAGGATCTTTTTAATTAAATGTAGTCATCTGTCTTGATTGCTACAGCTGATATTTTCATTATAAATTAAACCCTTCCGTTCCATTATTTTCATCACTCCTATACTTTCTTTCTTAATTCTTACTTCTAAAAGATTGTAAAAATGCTTCATCCAGTTCTAATCCTTGATATTTTCCTAATTATCATTTCTGTCATCCTTTTTTTTTAATCTTCCACCAGAAGAATCTGTTTACTTCTACTATTACCTTGGGGTGATACTATTCTTAATTCTACCGTGTCTTTATATTGCTATTCGTATTAATATCCACGGTTTGTAATTTCTGTGTTGTTGTCAAGTTTTATATCTTCCCTTATGTTTCGGAGCTCTTTGCCTTTTTATTCTCTTCTCGACCTCTAGTAAAGCGAGTAATGGTCCAGAATTCGTAAGTATGGAGTTTCGAATGATTGTAACATTCTAAGCATGAAGGAACGTATTCTCACGATTTGACTTGTCAAATTACCAGATTCACTGAGGATAGAACTATCAATAATACATTTTATTGATATGTTCGAAGGTGAAACAGAATGTTCGAGTCGTGTAACATGGCACATGATGACGTTATGATCTGTGAATCATCATATTTCATTAGAACTTTCAGCATGACTTACTGTAATATAATCACGTTGGCCAAGTGTCATTATATTATACTAACTCATGCTCAAATTCTTAACACTTCTCCAGAATTCATTCGTAATTATACTTAGATTTTACAGAAGTTTCCGATGAAATACAGAAAGCACGAAGAGGTATATAATTTCGGACAAGAATACTTATGAAAATATCTTCAGAAATATCGAGGATATTTATGATGATATTTTGGAATTTCTAAGTTCGAAAGTTGATGAAGAAAAATTTTTCGCAAGATTTTATCATGAGTTCGAAGTAAGATATTTTCTAAAGATTTCATCGGATTCAGAATTACCTGAATTCTTTGAATATAGGGTTTGGTCCTTGTATTTGTCCTTGGTCTCCTTCGTGGTTAGCTCAATCCGTTTTTCAGCACCAAATTTTCTATCGAGCGTTCCATTCTTTATCATCAACTTTTGGCCATTAAGACCATCTACAACATGCTGCTTCATCAGCATTTTCAAAGTTAACGAATCTGGATCATCGGTTATCAAACCGAGGGTTTTTAAGAATATCGAAGGGTTTGAACGGAGATGGTAATCGTCAAGATACAAAAGATTGTTTAAGATGAAATCAAGTGGCAAACTTGAAGAAATATTTAATTTCATATGTTATAATCAATATTTTAATTCATTTTAATTGTCCAATGTTGGTAGTCCACAGTTAATAGTCCACAGTTAGCAATTCAATAATTCATATATAGTTTAATATATAATATTCGAATTAATTAATATGTATCGTGACCCGTGTACATGTCTCAGACTTGATCACAACTCAAAGTATATATATTATTGTAGAATCAACCTCAACCCTGTATAGCTAACTCAAGCATTACTGCATATAGAGTGTCTATGGTTATTCCAAATAATATATATAGATGCGTCAATATGATATGTCAAAACTTTGTATACGTGTCCCGATATTTAAAGTGCGTAAAATAAATAACAAAAATTAAATGACGATAAATAAAATTGCGAGAATGTAAATTGCGATAAATAAAATGTAACCAGTTAGCTAGGAACAGTTAGCGTGGATTCTTAACAGAATTTCTCATAGTTAATTTGTTTGTTTCTAACAAATTTTATTTTTGTCCAATGTTTTCTTAATTATGCCACTTGTTGGATTCTGATAAGTCAAAATCCAAATATGAAATTGAATGAAAATGGTTATTCTATGGTGAATAGATTCGTATATCTGTGGATGTAAGTAGGATAGTAAATGACTGTTGAATCAGATCTGAAAAATGTACAGTGTAACTTATTAATGTGAAACCCAAATATTCTTCGGGTATTACCTACCTATTAAAATATTCTCATCATTAACAGTTTGTACAAATGAATTTTTAATTACAATCTTTATGAAAATATACATACATATATATTTTCTTCAGATGTAATCATGGATTTAACGAGTCAATATGATATTAGACTCATTTGATTTACCGTTAGAACAAGAATATATAATCTCTAAAACATTAGAGATTACATAATCTCCATGAAGAACGAAGACAATTGATGTAGAACGGTACGTAGAATGATGATTATACTCGAGGTACAGAATGAGATGTTGAGGCATGGATTGTTGATGGTACTGGTGCTGTTATTGATGGTACTGTAGGTGCCGGTGATATTGTTGAAGCTGTTAAGTTTTGCACCATATTCTCCAAATTGATTACTCAAGCGCGAAGTTCGTTAATTTCTTATATTATTCCTAGATGATTGTCGGTCGGAACGAGCGGAAGAATAAGGTTTAAAATTTTAGATAGAAGATAATCGTGACGAGCTATCCTGGTGATGAGACTAAAAATGGTGTTTCGAACTGGTTCGCCTGTAAGTGCTTCAGGTTCTTCGCCAAGATTGCAGGTTGGTGGGTGGAAAGGATCGCCTTCTTCTTGTCTCCATTGATTAAGTCGACTACGAACCCATCCCCATTTCATCCAAAATAGGTGATGGCTAAGTGGTTGATCCATTCCGGTTACGCTGATTTAGGAGCTCGAGTGGGAATCTATATCGGAATAGCTGTCGGAATCCGAAGAACTTGAACTAGTTGTGAGTTCCATCTTGTACGGTCGGATAGAGAATTTTCGATATGAAATGATTTTCGAATATCGGATGATATTCTAATTACATACAATACCTATATATAATATAGAAAATCCCGTAGATTACGGAGGAACTTTCGGAAACTGTCAGGCAAAGTTTACAATAACAGATACGCTAGGATATAAATTTATCTATAAACTATCTACGAAATAAGTGCAGGAAGTTGTGTCTAGACTTAGGAATGATAAGCAGGAAATTTTCCACCAGGAATGATAAACAATACTTATAATATGCAGCTAAGGTCGAAGTCCAGACTCACTAATGCATCCTAACAACTATCAGTTAGACACACTAATGCAAGACCTGCTTCGCTAGGACCAACGCTCTGATACCAACTTTAACAACCCGTCCTAATCCACCTTGAAGAAGTCATCAACATCTGGTCCCATTGCGAGATACTGACCTAAATATGCCATGAATGACTCCAAGTAATATCTTTAAAATGAGCAAATGCACAGCGGAAGATTTATTTCATACCTGAGAATAAACATGCTTAAAAGTGTCAACCAAAAGGTTGGTGAGTTCATAGGTTTATCATAACAATCATTTCAATATATTAATAGACCACAAGATTTCTGTTTATAAATATATGTACACTCGCAAGTGTATAAAAGTATTCTATAAGTTGTTAAGCGCTTCGGTAGCCATACTTAACAATTAATGTGGTATATTCCTTTTATTATTAAATCTCCCTACACTGTACCAAGTGTAGTAAAAACGAAGTACTATGCAACCGTTTACGATACTAGAGCGACAAGCCCGGTCGGGATGGTCAAACCCGATAGATCTATCAATAGGATTCGCGCTTACATGTTCTTCCAACATGTAAATATTAGTTACCAAGCTATTAGGGAATATATGCAAAGTGGTACAACTCAACGTAGAATATATTTTAAGTACTTGTGTCTATTTCGTCAAACATAAAAGCAGCGCATGTATTCTCAACCCAAAAATATATATTGCACGGGCAATTAAAAAGGGAGTAAATGAAACTCACAATACTGTATTTGGTAGTAAAAATACATATGACGACATTGAACAAGTGTAGGGTTGGCCTTGGATTCACGAACCTATATCAGTTATATATATTAACACATATACTTGTAATCGAACAAATGATGTATTGACATTAATAATATATATATTATTTCAATTGTTATATATTTATATATACTTTGTATATATGTTTCATATAAGTATTTGTTTGATAGAATGATAATAATAAAGATAATGAATAACATGTTGTTTTATAATAATAATAATCATTAATAATAATGATAATATTAGTAATAATAATAATACACATAAAATAATACTAATAATAATAATGATAGTAATAATAATTTTTAAAATTTTGATAATCTTACTAATAAAAGTAAAAAATGATAGTTTTGATAAAAATGATAATTCTCATAATAACATAGTGTTATTAACACTAATAATCTTAATGATATTAATAATAATACTTATAATGATATTAGTAGTAATAATAATAATTATAATAATAATAATAATAATAATAATAATAATAATAATAATAATAATAATAATAATAATAATAATAATAATAATAATAATAATATTAAGAATGCTACCTTTAAAGGAAAGGCTTTAAAAAAATAACTGCCCCAGTCCGGGCTCGAACCCATGACCTCTCGTTACACACAAACACTTCAAACCGTCCATCCGTCTGTTGCTTTTCTCAAATTCTTAGGATCCTAATTTTATTTAACTAGCATTTCTGTCTGTTTCTTCTTCTTCATAAATATAAACAGGCCAACAAAATCAGGCAGCCCATTTGGATGTAAAATTGGATGGGCTTATGGATGTTGGGCCTTAAATGATGAGCTGCTATATTAAAAATGAATAAATAAACTGTCGCCTCCAAGGTTCGAACTCAAGACCTCTTGTTCCCCAACACATGCCTTAACCAGCTGCTCCCTTTCATTTTTCCTGAGTTAACTTCTGACTTAATTTATTTATACCCGTTTTCTGTTTTCCTTCTTTAATTAATCAAAACCCATTTAACATTTTCTTGATCATAATAATCTTCCATCATCTTCAACATTCTTGTTAATACTTCATCATCATTATCGTAACTATTTCACCATCATCATCTTATCACGATCATAACATCATCATCTTTATATTCTTACATAAATTATTATTATCATAATCATACTTAATCATCGTCTTATTAACCGTCGCCATATTTCATCATCATGATCATGTACATCATCCCGTTTTTATTATCATCTCATCACCATATGTATCATAGTCACAATATCAATTTATCATTAACTTCGTAATTTACGTCATCATCATCTCAATAATATTATGATCACCTTTATTATCACTCTCATTCATCAACTTCACCATCATCATCGAGGTTGCTGTAGCAGAGACAAGAACTAGTAGCTGTTGCAGTCGAGCGTTTATGTGTGTGTTTTGCAGTGGAGTTCTCGGACAAAACAGAAAAGGTTGCAGCAGTTTATTGTTAGAAAACTAAAGTAAAAACAAGGTATCGTGCAGCTGTAGTGAACTAGACTCCAACGGTTATGTGGTGACCGGTGGTTTAGGGTGGTTGTGGGTGGCGACTGTAAGATGGTGATGAAGGTTCACGGATAGAATCATAAATGGAAATTGGTGGTGGAATGATGGATGTCACGGAGAAGGAAAGAGAGAGGGAGAAGAAAGAGAGAGTGGTGTTTTGTGGTGGTGATCACGGTTTGTGTGATGGTTTACGGCTGCAGTAGCAATCTTCAACAAGGATTATGGTTGTGGTGTGGTTTTGATCGTTAAAGAAAGATGGTGAAAGGTGATGATTTGTCACGACCAGGAAAATTTCGACTAATTTTAAACCAAACTCTCGATACGATATTGTATTTATGACATGTTAAGCAAAGTCTGTTAGGTTGAGTCTCAAAAATTTTGAACTGTTTCATATATTCAATTGACCTTCGACCATTTTCGACGATTCACGAACCACTATTTGTAAATAGATATACATATTTAAATATATAAATATATATGTTAATTTGAAAAATAAATTAAAATATTATATGAGTTAATTCATTATGTAAATAAAATAATATATGATATTTTTATTAAATATATATATATATATATATATATATATATATATATATATATATATATATATATATATATATATATATATATATATATATATATATATATATATATATATATATATATATATATATATATATATATATATAAGGTATGTTGAATGTTGAATGAATATTTATATGGCTTCGAATTTATTTAGTAAACGATAATAGCACTCGTTTGTCATTTGATCGATATTAAAAAAAAAAGTTAAATCCAAACTTATATAATTTTAGAAATAAACGATGATCCAAAAGTAGATTATATAAACTTTAGCCTTAATAAAAATATATTTAGAATCTATCTGATTGATTTTAAAATATTTATATTTTAGTTAGGATCACACTCGAATAGCCGGTCAGATCTATACGGTTGATAGTAAACAAATAATATGCGATCTTGTGAAGGTATTGAAATAAAAATTAAACGAACCATTTTGATCACGATCTTCACAATTAATGATTTGAATGAATAAGTATAGTTAAGTTAAAAATATGTGATTTTTCAAAGAGTTTTTATTCGCCACTGATTAACAACGGACCTCGATATACTTTCCCTACTAAACTGTCGGTAAGTAAAATCACCTTTAGGCTTCTAGTGCACGTTTTTCTTAAATTCTAATATGTGATGTATTGTTAAATATTATTAATTTTATATATAGATATAGTTTAAGTAGAATCATATAAAGTAAAATTCATTACAATCTAATCTATTCGACAGCTAATACTATTCTTGATTGGATTACTATTGTGGATTGACATTCACGGGTGAGTAATGTTTTGTATCATTGTCATCCTTTATCACCTATATACATACGCATATATCAGATGACATATCATATTTTTTTTTCAACCAAACAACTCTATCACCCTCAACCTTTAATCACCGTCACCCTTCTTCTCCTATATTCATTTGAAGAACCCAGCCAAACCGCCACCTCATCACCATCATATACCATCACCTTAAAACCATCACCCAAGCCAACTTATGCTGTTTGAAAATCAACCAAATATAACCATCTTTCGAACACCCATTTGTCACTATTACACTACTACTTATTTCCTGTCAAGTTATTACGACTAATTTTCTGTTGCAACTCAAACACCATCACAACCCATATCATCACCATCTTGTCACCATGACCTCACGGCCGTTCACACCAACACCCCTCAAAAACACAACCTTAAAACACGACCAATAGCCGTTGATACACGTAAATTTTTTTTCTGTTTTCTTGTCTTCAGTTGAACCAAACAAACCCCAAACCCCATCATAAAGCACGATTACTGAATTCCTGCTGCTGTTCACTATTAATTCTTTTCTTTCTGTGTTGATTTCTTCGTGAACCCGCAAACCCACCATATTTTCCATTCAAACCCTAAACCACCATCATAAAGAACTACTACTGCGGCTCCTGTTGTTGCTTTACATCGAGAACCACATGGGGAGAAGATGAACAATACTAATTATGTTACTCGCCACCTTCTATTATTTTTCTGTTTCTATTTTTCGAATGGAACATAAAGAAGATGATGGTAACAATGATAAGAAAATAACGATGATGAAGAGACTAATTGTTTCCGTTTCTAATCGATCTAGTTTACCTATTACCTAATCTTTATTATGGCCAACTGATGGAATCATTTAAGGGACGTATTTTTTTTTAATTGAATAAAGTCAAACCTTTCCAGCTGTTTATTTTAAGAGATCCCACCCTACTTTTTCTGTTGGGCCAAAGTTAACTTACACTCCTTGTGGGCCGAGATAATCAAGTGTCATGTTGGGCTAAAGGGATAATGAGATGTAACAATGATGATTATGATACTACGTTGATATGTGAAAGAATTAAGGATAATGATGAACCGAAATAATTTGATTGTTGTTTGCTGCCACCATGATCCATATATTTTTTTGTTTTGGCCGTGAACCTTGTTTTAGAACTTGGGCCGTATTGTTTTATTTGGACAATTCTCACTTGAGCCATTAATAGTTGGGCCGTGAACATTGTTATAGAACTTGGATCGGGTAATTAGTGTTCTGTTGGGCTGCTCATTACATGACCCACACACCGAGCTTCTTTTAGTTATTTTTTGTACGAAACCATTAATTAATGATGAGGATATTGGTATGATAACGAGTAATTGAGGATGATAAAGGTTAGCTAGATTAGGTAATGATCATGATAAGGTGATGATAGATGAAGAGATTGGATGATGTTATATGACGATTAGATAATGATAAGTCGATGGGATTAGACGATTCAATGAAGGAAATGGTTTGATGATAAATGGTGATTAGAAAAATGGATTAGCTTGGATGGTTAAGGGAGTTGTCGGGTTAGCGGGATGTCGCGGGTTCAAACCCGAACTTGGGCATTATTTTTAAGGCTACTTCCTTAAGGTAGTTATTATCTAATTATTATTATTATTATTATTATTATTATTATTATTATTATTATTATTATTATTATTATTATTATTATTATTATTATTATTATTATTATTATTATTATTATTATTATTATTATTATTATTATTAAAATTTTTATTAAAAAGATCATTAATATTATTATTAGAATCATTTTTATTAAAACTTATCATTTATATTAAAAGTATCATCATTACTATTATTATTATCATTATTAGAAAGATTATCATATTTATCAAAATTATTATTATTACTATCATTATTATTATTTTGAAATTAATATTATTATTTTCATATTATCAATATTATTATCATAACAACTATTATTATTATTATTATTGTAAAATAAAACAACTTTTAGTTATTATTATTATCAATATTATTTTGTTAAATAACTATTAGTTATATAAAAATATATTTACTACATATAACATAACTATATTAATATTTTAATAATAAATATTAATAAATGTAACTTATTAGGGTTTTAATGAAACATTTAATTAAGATAACAATTATATCACTATTAATATGTAAATTCGTTCGATTACCATTATATGTGTTAATATATAAATAAATGATATAGGTTCGTGAATCCGAGACCAACCCTGCATTGTTCAATATAGTCATATGTATTTTTACTACAAAATACAGTATGGTGAGTTTCATTTGCTCCCTTTTTAATTGCTTTTGCAATATATATATTTTTGGGCTGAGAATACATGCGCTGCTTTTATAAATATTTACGAAATAGACACAAGTACTTAAAAATACATTCTACGTTGAGTTGTACCATTGGCATACTTCCCTGTAGCTTGGTAACTACTATTTACATGGGTATTGTAAACGCGAATCCTGTTGATAGATCTATCGGGCCTGACAACCCCAACCGGACTGGACGACCAGTATTCAACGGTTGCACAGTACTTCGTTTGGTGACTACACTTGGTACAGTGTAGTGAGATTTCATAATAAAGGGAATATGCGACGTTGATTAAATGTTAAGTATGGTTACCAAGTACTCAACCACTTAGAATGCTTTACATACACTTGCGAGTGTATTATGTTTATGATTATGAAATCTTGTGGTCTATTAACATATTGAAATGATTATTACGATAAACCTATGAACTCACCAACCTTTTGGTTGACACTTTAAAGCATGTTTATTCTCAGGTACGATTTAGGTCTTCCGCTGTGCATTTGCTCATTTTAAGGACATTACTTAGAGTCGATCATCGCAATGGGACCAAATGTTGATGACTTCGTCCAGGAGGATAAGGACGGGTCGTTACATGATTGCTCTTCATTTATGGTGGTTTTCAAACAAAAACAAGAGAGAGAGAGAGAGAGAGAGAGAGAGAGAGAGAGTGGCAGAGATGGTGGCGGTGAGGATGGTGAAGTGGTGGTGGCGATGGTTGATTCACGACGGTGGTGGCCAGTTGTTTTGGTGATGATCGATCTAAGTGATTGAGCTAGGAGTGAAAATATATATGTATATGATTACATTACATATTGATAATGCTAAAAACGAACATATATTTCATAGCATTATTCCTCAAGAAAGACAAGCTTTTAGTTGCAATTGTCCTATTTACAAGTGATATTCGTTTAAATAATAAAAGGTGAAGACAAAAGACAGATTCGACGAATTGAAGACGCAAACGACCAAAAAGCTCAAAAGTACAAAATACAATCAATGAGGTTCCAATTATTGATAAGAAAAGTCTCAAAATTACAAGAGTACAAGATTCAAAACGCAAAGTACAAGATATTAAATTGTACGCAAGGACGTTCGAAAATCTGGAACCGGGACCAGAGTCAACTCTCAACGCTCGACGCAACGGACTAAAAATTACAAGTTAACTATGCACATAAATAAAATATAATATTTAAATAATTCTTATAATTATTTATATATTATATTATTATTTATAAACGTCGGCAAGAAAGAAAACAAAGAAATGTGACTTCTCCCAGCTGGCCATGCGATCGCATGGCCTGGAGACACAAAAGCCATGCGATCGCATGGCTCTGAAATCCAGCCCAGGTCCTATAAATTCAACGCGTTTTGGCCAAAATAAACACATCTTTCTTCTCTTCATCATACGTAAAGTATATATATATATATATATTTTAATTTTAATTTTAATTTTAATTTTAATTTCTAATAATAAGGGTGTGTTAGCGAATGTTGTAAGGGTGTAATTCGAAATTCTGTCCGTGTAACGCTACGCTATTTTTAATCATTGTAAGTTATGTTCAACCTTTTTAATTTAATGTCTCGTAGCTAAGTTATTATTATGCTTATTTAATCCGAAGTAATCATGATGTTGGGCTAATTACTAAAATTGGGTAATTGGGCTTTGTACCATAATTGGGGTTTGGACAAAAGAACGACACTTGTGGAAATTAGACTATGGGCTATTAATGGGCTTTATATTTGTTTAACTAAATGATAGTTTGTTAATGTTAATATAAAGATTTACAATTGGGCGTCCCTATAAATAACCATTTACACTCGATCGGACACGATGGGCGGGGTATTTATATGTACAAATAATCGTTCATTTAACCGGACACGGAAATGGATTAATAGCCACTAGAATTATTAAAACAGGGGTGAAATAATGTACAAGGACACTTGGCATAATTGTTAACAAAGTATTAAAACCTTGGGTTACACTCAGTCGACATCCTGGTGTAATTATTAAACAAAGTAATAAAACCTTGTTACAGTTTAAGTCCCCAATTAGTTGGAATATTTAACTTCGGGTATAAGGATAATTTGACGAGGACACTCGCACTTTATATTTATGACTGATGTACTGTTATGGACAAAAACCAGACGGACATATTAAATAATCCAGGACAAAGGACAATTAACCCATGGGCATAAAACTAAAATCAACACGTCAAACATCATGATTACGGAAGTTTAAATAAGCATAATTCTTTTATTTCATATTTAATTTCCTTTATTTCATATTTAATTGCACTTCTAATTATAGCACTTTTATTTATTGTTATTGTATTTAATTGCACTTTTAATTATCGTACTTTTTAATTATCGCAAGTTTATTTTATCGCACTTTTATTATTCGTAATTTCATTATCGTTATTTACTTTATGCTTTAAATTAAGTCTTTTATTTAATATTTTACATTTGGTTTTAACTGCGACTGAAGAATTAAAATCGACAAACCGGTCATTAAACGGTAAAAACCCCCCTTTATAATAATAATATTACTTATATATACATTTGTATTTTTATAAAAGTAAACTAATATAGCGTTAAGCTTTGTTTAAAGATTTTCCCTGTGGAACGAACCGGACTTACTAAAAACTACACTACTGTACGATTAGGTACACTGCCTATAAGTGTTGTAGCAAGGTTTAAGTATATCCATTCTATAAATAAATAAATATCTTGTGTAAAATTGTATCGTATTTAATAGTATTTCCTTCTAAAATTTAAAAGCTATTTTATATACACCTCGCATAACATCAAGTATTTTTGGCTCCGCTGCCGGGGAAACGCTTAAAAGCCGGAAGCGCAACGCTAATATAAAAAAAAAACAAAAATATAAATATTTTTTTTTGAGTTTGGTAAATATTTAAGTTTTATAAAGTTTCTTTATTTCTATTTTTTTAGTTTGTAAAAATATAAGTTTTATTTAATTTATAAATATATTTTATAAATATATTTGACAGCAAAAAAAAAATTATTAAAACTCGAGTCCGGTACTGTAGCAGCCCACTCTGTGGCCCGAAACCCTAGCCCATGCGATCGCATGGCCGGGTAGCTTAGGACTCATGCGATCGCATGAGCCCGTCTGACACGCCACAGTTGACTGCAGCCTGCATTAATTACGGATAATTATTATTATTAATATATTTAAACCCTAATTAGGGTTATATATTATATAATTTAAGTTTAGTTTATTTATTTAATTTGTATTTTTAGTTTAATTAGTTTATTTAAATTGTAAAATTAATAGTTTTATTAAATAAATAATATAAAAATAATATTTTTATAAAAAATTGTAATTTTTACAACTTTTTATATATTTTTATATTTTGTCCCTTTTTAATAGTTTTAGCGTAATTTTTGTATTTTTCGCTCGTATTTATTTTTAATTCATAGTTTTTGCCATAGTTATTTTTATTTCTAGATTTTTAGACCTTGCCGTAAAATCCCTTAAGTGCTTTTTCTTTAGACTAAGATTTAGGTGCTTTAGAATTTTGCGACGCCTTTTTAAGTTTTAGTACCTTTTTAAGTTATTGCCATTTGGGATAGAGTTTTACTTGTAAGCTTTAATATTTTTAGTCGCCTTTTACCAAGCTTTAATAATTTTAAGTTAGTGATAGTAATAAGGTTGGGTTAGTCGAGTGTTTTTAAGTTCTATAAGTCATTTCTTTTTATTTTTTATTTTCCGACGCCTTTTATTTTTCAACCCTTTTCTTTTTCGACGCGCTCTTTTTCTTTCTTATTTCTCGCTATTCTAGTTTTTAGGACATAGATTTTTAATCTACTTCTTATCTAAATTTCTTAAAATTACGAAAATTTATTTTAAGTGGTTAAATTAATAGACATCAAAATTTTCTGGTTCGTAGTAATAGTTGGATTTGTACGTGGACCGGGTTATTGGAGCCAAGCAGTCCTCAATTATATTGAGACCAAACGAATCCTGCCCCTCTGCTGCATCTTTTGGCTATTCGAAACGTGGGCAAAATCAGAAAAGTCTATTGATTGGATAACTTATATAATTTTTCTTTCCTTTTTAAAAACTAATAGGATATTCAGTGAATGCACCGAGCAAGACGTTCACCACCTTTTGTACGTTCACCACCTGTAACTAGATCAAGACATTTAGCAAATATTACCGCCGTTGATTTTTCTTTAGAATCTTCATCCAGTCGACCAAGTACTCCAGTTCAAATTTCTGATAATCCATTTTTTGAACCCGACCTCACAATTGAGAATCCGGAGAATATTCAGGGACGATTCATAGATCCTGAACCGTTAAATTTTCCTCCGGAACCACCAATCATTCAAACAGAGATTGTTGAGGAACGAACCATTAAATCAGAATCCTCTAGTGATTCCGATTCAACAAATTCAATTATGGAAGTAACAGAACCATTAAGTATGGAAGACCGAATGTGAGCTAAACGCACTGGCCAAGGTCACGTAATTACTCATCCAGACATTAATGCGCCAGATTATGAAATCAAAGTACAAATTCTACACATGGTGACTAATCAATGCCAATTTAGTGGTGCACCGAAGGAAGATCCAAATGAACATCTTCGTACCTTTAATAGGATCTGCACACTATTTAAAATCCGAGAAGTGGAGGATGAACAGATATATCTCATGTTATTTCCCTGGACTTTATAGGGAGAAGCCAAAAATTGGTTAGAATCGTTACCTGAAGGGGCGATTGATACATGGGACGTTTTAGTTGAAAAATTTCTTAAACAATTCTTTCCGGCATCTAAAGCCGTAAGACTTCAAGGAGAAATTGTTACGTTTACACAGAAGCCAAATGAAACTCTATATGAGGTGTGGACAAGATTTGGAAAGTTATTAAGAGGATGTCCGCAACATGGTTTAGACACCTGCCAAATAGTACAAATATTCTACCAAGGATGCGACATCACTACAAGGAAAGACATAGATATAGCAGCTGGTGGTTCCATTATGAAGAAAACCGAAACTGATGCTTATAAAATTATTGATAACACTGCTTCCCACTCACATGAGTGGCACCAAGAAAAAGATATCGTTAGATCATCTAAAGCAGCTAGAGCTGATTCTAGCCATGACTTAGATTCCATTTCCGCAAAGATAGATGCTGTTGAGAGACGAATGGAAAAGATGACTAAGGATATTCACTCAATACGAATTAGTTGTGAGCAGTGTGGAGGACCACATTTGACAAAAGATTGTCTCAGTATTGAATTAACGATGGAACAAAGAGAGAATATTTCATACATAAACCAAAGGCCTGGAAATAATTATCAGAATAATTATCAACCGCCAAGACCAATTTACAATCAAAACCAGAATTATAATCGAAATATTCCATACAACAACCAACAAGGTCCTAGCAATCAACAAGTATCTAACAATACTTACAACCAGCAAAGACCTAATTTTCAAAACAAACCACCACAACAAACCGATGATAAAAAGCCGAATTTAGAAGATATGATGACGAAGCTAGTTGAAACTCAAACGCAGTTTTTCACATATCAAAAACAAATCAATGAACAAAATGCTCAAGCATTTAGAAATCAACAAGCTTCTATTCAAAATCTGGAACAAGAAGTAAGTAACCTAGCAAGATTAATAGGTGAAAGAAAACCGGGAAGTCTACCTAGTGATACAAATGCTAACCCCCGGATTGAAACAGCTAAAGCCATTACCACAAGAAGTGGTACAACACTTAAACCACCTGAAATACCTGTAACTTCTGATGAAGCTATTCCTACTCCACAAGAACCACAACCTGATCAAGATAAGGAAAAAGAACCGGTAGTTGAGAAGGTTAATGAAGATAACACAGTTAAGGCTAAACCTTATGTTAAACCATACGAACCACCACTTCCTTACCCGAGTAAAATGAAGAAAGAGAAACTTGAAGCCGAGCAATCTAAATTCTTGGATATGTTTAAACAGATAAATGTAAATCTTCCTTTCATTGATGTGATTTCAGGAATACCTAGATATGCTAAATTCTTGAAAGATCTAATCTCAAATAGAAAGAAAATGGAAGAACTCTCGGCTGTTACCATGAATGCTAATTGTTCAGCAGTGCTGTTGAATAAGATACCAGAAAAACTATCTAATCCAGGAAGTTTCACAATTCCATGTTTTCTGGGTAGTCTTAGTTCAATAGAAGCATTGGCAGACTTAGGTGCTAGTATAAATTTAATGCCGTTTTCACTATACACTAAACTAGACCTTGGAGAATTGAAACCAACAAGAATAAGCATACAACTAGCCGATCGATCAATAAAATATCCTAGAGGGATAATGGAGAACATGCTAGTTAAAGTTGGTACTTTAGTATTTCCAGTAGATTTTGTTGTTCTGGACATGGAAGAAGATTCTCAAGTTCCTCTCATATTAGGAAGACCATTCTTAAACACGGCTAAAGCAATGATAGACGTGTTCGGTAAGAAACTGACCCTAAGTATAGAGGACGAGAGTGTTACCTTTTCAGTTGACAGAGCAATGCAACAACCTCAATCTGCAGATGATACATGCTATTATATTCAAACTATAGATTCACATGCAGAATTATTAGAAGAATTTCCAAAATTACAAGGAACAGGAGAATGTTCTTTAGGAGAAGGAACAGAACAAATTGATGAAGCTGAAATGTTAGCTACACTTATAGCTAATGGATATGAACCAACAACAGAAGAAATTCAAATGCTAAAAGAAGAAGACAGATATCGATATAAATCATCGATAGAAGAACCTCCGAAATTAGAGTTAAAGCCACTTCCAAACCATTTGGAATACGCTTATTTACATGGTGAATCTGAATTACCTGTAATAATATCGTCTTCTCTTACTGAAAATGAAAAATCTCAACTCATTTCTGTGCTAAAAGCTCACAAACCAGCTATTGCATAGAAAATTCATGACATTAAAGGCATAAGTCCTTCGTATTGCACACATAAAATCCTTATGGAAGAAGGTCATAAAACGTATGTTCAACGCCAATGAAGACTAAATCCTAATATGCAAGATGTTGTTAAGAAAGAAATTATTAAACTGCTTGATTCAGGTTTAATTTATCCAATCTCTGATAGTCCATGGGTAAGCTCAGTTCAATGCGTACCTAAGAAGGGTGGCATGACTGTCATCACAAATGAAAAAAATGAGCTTATTCCTACTAGGACTGTAACAGGATGGCGTGTTTGTATTGATTATAGAAAATTAAATGACGCCACCAGAAAAGATCACTTTCCCTTATCTTTCATTGATCAAATGTTGGAAAGATTAGCCGAAAATAGTTACTATTGTTTTCTTGACGGTTTTTCCGGATATTTTCAAATTCCAATAGCACCCGAGGACCAAGAGAAAACCACTTTCACGTGCCCTTATGGTACTTTTGCTTATAAACGCATGCCATTTGGACTTTGCAACGCCCCTGCAACCTTTCAAAGGTGCATGATGGCAATTTTTCACGACATGATAGAAGAATGCATGGAAGTATTCATGGATGACTTTTCAGTCTTCGGTGATACATTTGAATCATGTCTAGTTAATCTTGAATGAATGCTTATTAGATGCGAACAATCAAATCTAGTACTTAATTGGGAGAAATGCCATTTCATGGTTAAAGAAGGCATCGTTCTTGGTCACAAAATTGCAAAGGAAGGAATTGAAGTGGATAGAGCAAAAGTAGATATAATTGCTAAACTTCCACATCCCACCAATGTTAGAGGAGTTAGGAGTTTTCTAGGGCATGCCGATTTTTACCGACGTTTCATAAAAGATTTTTCTAAAATTGCCACTCCCATGAATAAACTCCTAGAAAAGGATGCTCCATTCATCTTTTCAGATGAATGTATCAAATCTTTTAATATTCTTAAAGAGAAACTCACTAATGCGCCAATCATGATAACACCAAATTGGAATCTACCATTTGAACTAATGTGCGATGCAAGTGATTTTGCAATGGGAGCCATTTTAGGACAAAGGATTGAAAAACGATTTCAACCTATATATTATGCTAGTAAGACGTTACAAGGAGCACAAACAAATTACACAACTACTGAAAAAGAACTCCTTGCTATTGTCTTTGCTTTTGACAAATTTCGTTCATATCTCGTTCTAGCTAAAACGGTGGTCTATACCGACCATTCTGCTCTTAGATACCTATTTTCGAAACAAGATGCTAAACCAAGATTAATCCGTTAGATCTTACTCTTACAAGAGTTTGATATTGAAATCCGAGATAAAAGAGGAGCATAAAATCTCGCCGCTGATCATCTTTCTCGTCTAGAAAATCCCGAATTAGAAGTTTTAAACGAATCGGCCATACAAGACAACTTTCCTGATGAATATCTATTGAAGATAGAATATAATGAAATTCCAAGGTTTGCAGACTATGCAAACTACTTAGTTTGTGGATTCCTTGAAAAAGGATTATCGTACAAAAAACGAAAGAAATTCTTCAGTGATATAAAACACTATTTCTGGGAAGATCCACATTTGTTTAAAAGTTGTCCAGATGGAATAATACGCCGATGTGTATTCGGAGATGAAGCTAGTAAAATTTTAAACCATTGTCACACAGGACCAATAGGAGAACATTATGGGCCTTAACTAACAGCAAGAAAAGTTTATGATGCTGGATTCTATTGGCCTACAATTTACAAAGACGCACACCTTCTTTGCAAATCCTGTGATGCTTGTCAAAGGGCCGGAAAAATAAGTCAACGTGATGAAATGCCACAAAATGTCATCCAAGTATGTGAAGTATTTGACATTTGGGGTATTGACTTTATGGGTCCATTTCCAAAATCTCATAATAATCTATATATTCTTGTAGCCATTGATTATGTATCTAAATGGGCAGAAGCACAAGCTCTCCCAATGAATGATGCACGAGTTGTAGTCAACTTTTTAAAACGTCTTTTTGCAAGGTTAGGAACACCGAAAGCTTTAATAAGTGATCGGGGTACTCATTTCTGTAATAATCAACTTGAGAAAGTTCTCAAAAGATATGGAGTAACTCATAAAATCTCCACTGCATATCATCCACAAATAAGTGGACAAGTTGAAAATACCAACCGAGCTTTAAAACGTATTCTAGAAAAAACCGTAGGATCAAATCCGAAGGAATGGTCCATTAAATTGGAGGATGCACTCTGGGCTTTTAGAACAGCCTACAAAACTCCAATTGGAACCACACCTTTTAGACTTGTTTATGGAAAAGCATGTCATCTCCTAGTAGAAATTGAACACAAAGCATTTTGGGCTTTGAAGACATGTAATCTTGATTTACATGAAGCCGGACGTCTACGATTAAGTCAACTAAACGAATTAGAAGAATTAAGACATGAAGCATACGAAAATTCGTTAATCTATAAAGAAAGAACGAAGAAATGGCATGATAAAAGAATCAGAAGTTTAAAAGAATTTAAAGAAGGAGACAGAGTTCTTCTTTTCAATTCACGATTCAAGCTATTTCCTGGAAAATTGAAATCAAGATGGTCTGGACCATTCATAGTCAAAAGAGTTTTCCCATACGGAACGATAGAATTAATAAATTCAAAAGGGATTGAATTTAAAGTTAATGGTCACAGAGTTAAACACTACATAGATAGTCCAATGGAATTCGACAATGAAGTTAATCACAATTTCGATACCACAGCTAACTAAGTGTGGGGAGAATCAAGTCTTTAAAGGATAATATGTGTTTCTGTTAGAGTTAGATTGTCTGTTTTCGTGTAGTTCTTGAAAATGGAACCCGAATGGTCTTTCCCTAGCAGACCCTAAAGAACTAGTCTTCTCCCCCCATTCTGAATTTTTATTTTTTTAGGAAATGAAGACTGCCTGTGAACTAAACCATGGTCTAATGCTACACGCTCTGATCACTAAACATAATAATGACACACTACCGAGTGAAATAGTATCAGTAATCAGAGAAAGATTGGACGGAGTAAGAAAAGAATCCAGATGCGAAGATAATAAGTTACAATTTGGTAAAGGAAAATCAAAATTCGCAGCGAAAAGAAGAGCACGACACCTAGAAAGATGTCACAAATGCGGAAAATGGTCACATGAAGGTAAATGTTCAAATAATCAAACTTATTCAAATACCGAATTTGTTACTTTATGCAGAGACGGACCGTTCATATGTTTAGAAGAAAAAACACTGAATGCTCGAGGTTACGCCTATGTAGCCATGGAAAACCAATTAAACCGACTATCTTATGAATGGGATAGATCATATAACTAAGAATACTATCTCACAGGTAAGTCGGTACAGTTTTTATTTTTTATTTATTTTTATTTTTAACCTTTTGATAATAAACGCTAATTTGTTCGCTATAAAGTATTAAATTGGTATTGAATAAAATTAAGTTTGGCGACCGAAATTATTGATATCATACAAAAATTTATTACATCACTGCAAAATTTAACGTTTATTCTTAAGGTATAAATATCTTTAATCAATCAACCCAAAATATTTAAAAAATTCGTCATGAGTTAAATTAGGTCATGGAACCGAAATTACTTTACCGAAAAGAGGGGCACATATTTTTGATAATATTTGATTGATTAAAGTGGGATAAAAAGCCAAAAAGATTTTTAATTTTATTTTTACCATGTTTTTAAAATTAATATATAAATCTTAAATTAATATTGTAAACTTTGTAAAAACAATATATTTAAAATTGTAAATATTTGAAAAATATAATATAAGTTTGGTGTGATTTTATAATATGAATTTTTAAATTAAGTTTGGTGTGAATTTTTAATTTTTAAAATAAGAATTTTTAATTTTATGCATTTCAAATTTTAAGTTTGGTGTGAATTTTTAATATTAATTTTGAATTTTATGTATTTTTATTTTAAGTTTGGTGTGAATTTAAAAACAAAAATTTACTTTATCTCATTAAGTTAAAAATATGATTTTTAAAATTCGTCGTAAGTTGAAGACTAGGTCATTGAACCAAAATTGCTTTACCCGAGGGAGGAACGAGAACTTTTATTATCATTATTTTTAATCTTGTTGAATTAAAGTATGCCAAAAACATTAAAAAACCCAAAAATCTTTACTTTTAAAAACCACGCTTTGATTTGACAAATTTTAAAATTTTGTCGAGGGACAGACTAGGACAACGATCCGAAACGCCCTCGCTCCTAAAGGAAAACAAAATTTTTAAAATTTAATTAATTATAAGTTTTATAAAGTATAAGGTTTTATATAAAAAAAAAACATGAAATTACTGTAGCCGGCACCCCATGCGATCGCATGGGGTTTGCACTTGGAACCCATGCGATCGCATGGGGACCAAATGCAGGCCAGAAACAAATAGACAGGGAGTTCTGCTCTTCATCCACAAAACACACACTCAACCACGAACCAACCCCAAAATCCTCTCTAAATTTCATCAATTTTCCACCGTAATTCGTCATTTTTCTTGCTCTAATCATGCCTAGATTCTCATTCTTCAGCAAAATGGTAAAAATTACACCCCTAAACTCTATAAATTCCTAGTTTTTGTGATAATTATCAATTTTTTACCTAATGCAATTTTGTTAATTTCTAGTGTAATTAGTGTTAAATTGTTAGTATTTTATGCATGTATAACCTAGATTGATGCTATTTAACATGATTTGAAGCCAAAAACTTCAAAATTTTTAGAAATCTAGGGTTTGTGTTCTTGAGCAATTTGGGGCTTTTTGATATAAACAGGTTATGGCCGATTTTTGTCATGAATTATTGCTAAATTGAGTAGTGTAACATGTTTAGATAGTTAAATGATCCAAACAATGATCCTAAACATGATTTTTGGAGATTAAAGTGGACTTTTTAAGTCCAAAATTCATGAACTTGATTAATTTGATGTAATTGCCATTTGAGACTTGTTTAATTATTAGTAATGACTATTTTGACATGTTATTTGAGTTAAATGCTTATGAATTTTGTATACATTTTCATATGTGCTTATTTGAAAAGTGTAGAATTGTGAAAAATTGTGAAAATGTGTATAAGTTTAATTTTGATTTAACATGTTATAGTGATTGTTTTAAGTTGTTATTTTGCTAGCACTAATGCATATTTGGATGCACAAATTTTGTGTTTAATGTGTTTTGCAGAAAGCCGATACTGGAGGTTCAGGAGCATCATCATCTAGACGACCAGCACCAGAACCAGAACTAGAAACGCAACACGAACAAGAACCACAACAGGAACAACAACAACAGCCTGATCAGCACATACCTTATTATGATCTGGTACAGTTTGTTGATGAATTCATAGTATTCCCAATGAGGCCGCCAGTAGAATTCCCAACGATTCCTGAGCACACTCTGCATCCTAATCTGAGATTTGATAGGAGATGGAGAGATTACGAGACATATCAAAGGAACAAATTCAAATTGGTAACAAAAAATGTAGAGGTGCCAAGGGTAATCGATTGGGCCCCTTTGGAAACGTTCCATCTAGCTGACCGTGTTAGACAGCTTTTAGTTCAAAGGTATGGCAGTTCTTCTTTTACAGATTGGGAATGTCTTTTCACCATTCGTAGACCTGTATATAAGGAATGGTGTGTTGAGTTGATGAGTACTGTATCACTTGATACAAATATAGTTAGAATAGATGATAGAAGATTTCTTAGGTTTATCCTTGGCAGTAGGATGTACAGAATGTCCATGCTGGACATGGCCAGGGCCTTACAGATATATACTCCTGGTGAGTTGCTATTACCCGATTGTACAAATTTGATTCATTATGGTGAAAGGGTAGATAGTAACTTTGACGCTGACGCCATTTGGAGGCGTATGTCACATTTTGATGTTTTTACACGAGCAGGGGGACACTCCTATACACATATTGACAGAGCCGAGCTTCGTATTATTCATAGATTTTTGGCTAACTCGATTGCACAGAGAGGTCATAATAAAGAAAAAATTACCTTACATGATTTATTCTACCTAAAGTGTATTCGGGATCCTAGAAGCTTTGTCAATATCCCTTACTGTGTTGCTTTTTATTTATCTAAAATGGTAGAGGGAATGCAGGACGGGAGTATAATAGGAGGAGGTATTTTTGTTACTCTCATTGGAGAGTATTTAGGTGTTGATAGGAACCAAGGGGGTCCATTACAGCTTTGTAGAGAACAGGTTGAGCCCTTAGGATTGAAAGTTTATGTGGGTGCTAAGGTATTGAAAAGTAGACGTAACCAGGTAGTACCCTATGAGGGATCTCATCCTCAGGTAGAGAGAGAGGCTCAGACGAGGAAATGGAGGAGGCGGAAGACATTAGGGATGTCTTTCGAGATGCTATTCTTGACGTCCACATTCGTATAGATGAGGAAGCAATGACGAACGCGGCCAGACATAGTATGTATGAGTAGTGGAACTCCGAGCGAGTATACGAGGATTATAGGCGACGCCAACACGATAGCTGGTTAGTTCATCAGCACCAAATCATGAGCCAGCTATCATATCAGGTACCAAATAACTATGTACCTACTCGACCTGCTCATTTTCCGCCACATAGCCCCGATATCCGACCACCCTTTAACCGGTATGACTATAACCAAGCCTATCAAAACACCTATAACCAACAATGGAACCCACCTGATGAGATGAACTGGAACCCATATCCAGACTGATTTAGTTCCATTTGGTTATTTATATGATTTTTATGTTTTTATCTTTTTACTTATTCATGTTTATACTTATGTTATTGAATATACTTATGTAATCTTTATCATTTTTATTATTATTGTGTACTAATATTTCACATTTAGGATTTGAAAGTGGGATATTAAGTCCCATTTCAAATTGCCATGCATGTTTATATTTGTATGTATGTATATTGTAAATTGTACAAAACAGGGTAAAACAGCGCATTTTCAAAGACTGGCATTAAGTTCAGCAAAAGCTACTAATTTTGACGACAAGATGACAAATAAATGTGATGTAACAACAGACAAAATGAACAAATGATATGCACCATTTATCATTCAGCAACCAAACGCCAATATGTTTGGAAACTTTGGTAAAATTTAATCATTTTTACGCTAATCACCCTCAATAATTTAAATTGTTACTGATTTCTTGCAAATGTGGGCATTGCAAGATCTTAAGTGTGGGAAGGGGTTAAATTCTTTCGGATTTTTAAAATTTTTATCTTAAACACTTGGTTACCATTAAAAATACTAGTAACGTAGTAGTTGTATTAGAATCTAGTGCTCTCTGATGATAAAGAACAGCCCTAGTCTTATATACTGACTACCCAATTCTAGTAAAATTTTTCAAAATTTTCAATTAAATGAACTCAAAATCATGTTTATACATATTTATGAACGATAAAACTAGGTGTTAACACCGAAATTATTGTTACCTCAGAAAGGACATAAATTGAGAAACAAACCAAAATGTTAAAATTCATTTAAAATGGAATAGAGGACAATAAAAAGGAAAATAAAAGCCAAGTGTGGGAAAAATTACCAAGTTATCTTAAACATATGTCACATATTTCTGTAACAAATAACTAAAAATACTTTTGCTTTGGACTAAACTAAACTATTTTACCCGATGAAAGAAAAGAAGAAATGGATCTACACGATGAATCAATTCCATCATTAAAAGGAAGTAAAGTCTTCCAAAAAAGAAACGCGCTTCTTGATTTAGGTCATGAAGTTGACGTCCAGACCAGCTGTAGGTTGACGAAAAACCTAGAAAAGTCATCACTAAAATCAGCAGGAAATCCACGGACCTCAGCATTAAACAGGGTCGCCAAGTGGTCAGATTTATCCTAACCATGAGAAGGATTTATCTCGTAAAATGGGGGGCACCGTGCAAATTAGCTGGATAAGACTAATGAATCAGATCCCCAGAAAGGATAATCTCCTTAAAGATTAAAAATCAGCTTTTAAGCCTAATATTACTCAATCCTAGAGATTGACCTTAAAGATTGAGAATTCAAACTCATGGAATTCAATGATATCTAAACTCGAGCTTGAACGAGAAAATATTTTGATCAAATTATAAACCGATTTGTTTTCTGAAAACCCATTTTCAATGCGTTCATTACCATTGAACGTAAAATCCTAGGAATTCACCTGGAATTCATTAGGTCATCTGAACCAAATCGGGTGTCAACCGTAAGAACGGTGGTTGCATAGCATGGTTAAAGACAAGACCTTGTGCCAGACCGACAAATTATAAGGGTGAGCTTTACTATTGCTCCTACAAAGGATAGTAATTGCGTCCAATATGTTATAGACCATAATTAAAAGCATGTCAGGGGACATTGCCTTAACAGTTGCTTGTTCAACGCTTTCCTTTACAACCGGACGGTAGTTTACCGAAAGGTAATATACGGGACAAGTAAACTGGACGTGTTGCTTTCCTAATACAAGGTTAGCAAGTGGGTGACACAAAACCGCAAGTTTTAAGCTAAAATTTTCAAATCTGAAACCCACCAAGCCCACAAAAATATTTTGCAAACACCGGTGAAGGGTTATTTCGGAAAACTTATCTAAGGTAAAAACTAGATTTAATTTTCAAAAGATCAAATGTTTTCATAAAGATCCAATTTCCTTAATGGATCTAAATTTTATAGTCATGTGGGACTGTAAACCACATCGTTACTACCATTGTTTATACCGCCGTATTGAAATCACTGATGTACAAAATGTGAAGAATAAAGAAGTGATTCTTGTATTTCAAGACTATATTGCTTGAGGACAAGCAACGCTCAAGTGTGGAAATATTTGATAATGCTAAAAACGAACATATATTTCATAGCATTATTCCTCAAGAAAGACAAGCTTTTAGTTGCAATTGTCCTATTTACAAGTGATATTCGTTTAAATAATAAAAGGTGAAGACAAAAGACAGATTCGACGAATTGAAGACGCAAACGACCAAAAAGCTCAAAAGTACAAAATACAATCAATGAGGTTCCAATTATTGATAAGAAAAGTCTCAAAATTACAAGAGTACAAGATTCAAAACGCAAAGTACAAGATATTAAATTGTACGCAAGGACGTTCGAAAATCTGGAACCGGGACCAGAGTCAACTCTCAACGCTCGACGCAACGGACTAAAAATTACAAGTTAACTATGCACATAAATAAAATATAATATTTAAATAATTCTTATAATTATTTATATATTATATTATTATTTATAAACGTCGGCAAGAAAGAAAACAAAGAAATGTGACTTCTCCCAGCTGGCCATGCGATTGCATGGCCTGGAGGCACAAAAGCCATGCGATCGCATGGCTCTGAAATCCAGCCCAGGTCCTATAAATTCAACGCGTTTTGGCCAAAATAAACACATCTTTCTTCTCTTCATCATACGTAAAGTATATATATATATATGTTTTAATTTTAATTATAATTTCTAATAATAAGGGTGTGTTAGCGAATGTTGTAAGGGTGTAAGTCGAAATTCTGTCCGTGTAACGCTACGCTATTTTTAATCATTGTAAGTTATGTTCAACCTTTTTAATTTAATGTCTCGTAGCTAAGTTATTATTATGCTTATTTAATCCGAAGTAATCATGATGTTGGGCTAATTACTAAAATTGGGTAATTGGGCTTTGTACCATAATTGAGGTTTGGACAAAAGAACGACACTTGTGGAAATTAGACTATGGGCTATTAATGGGCTTTATATTTGTTTAACTAAATGATAGTTTGTTAATGTTAATATAAAGATTTACAATTGGGCGTCCCTATAAATAACCATTTACACTCGATCGGACACGATGGGCGGGGTATTTATATGTACAAATAATCGTTCATTTAACCGGACACGGGAATGGATTAATAGCCACTAGAATTATTAAAACAGGGGTGAAATTATGTACAAGGACACTTGGCATAATTGTTAACAAAGTATTAAAACCTTGGGTTACACTCAGTCGACATCCTGGTGTAATTATTAAACAAAGTAATAAAACCTTGTTACAGTTTAAGTCCCCAATTAGTTGGAATATTTAACTTCGGGTATAAGGATAATTTGACGAGGACACTCGCACTTTATATTTATGACTGATGGACTGTTATGGACAAAAACCAGACGGACATATTAAATAATCCAGGACAAAGGACAATTAACCCATGGGCATAAAACTAAAATCAACACGTCAAACATCATGATTACGGAAGTTTAAATAAGCATAATTCTTTTATTTCATATTTAATTTCCTTTATTTCATATTTAATTGCACTTCTAATTATAGCACTTTTATTTATTGTTATTGTATTTAATTGCACTTTTAATTATCGTACTTTTTAATTATCGCAAGTTTATTTTATCGCACTTTTATTATTCGTAATTTCATTATCGTTATTTACTTTACGCTTTAAATTAAGTCTTTTATTTAATATTTTACATTTGGTTTTAACTGCGACTGAAGAATTAAAATCGACAAACCGGTCATTAAACGGTAAAAACCCCCCTTTATAATAATAATATTACTTATATATACATTTGTATTTTTATAAAAGTAAACTAATATAGCGTTAAGCTTTGTTTAAAGATTTTCCCTGTGGAACGAACCGGACTTACTAAAAACTACACTACTGTACGATTAGGTACACTGCCTATAAGTGTTGTAGCAAGGTTTAAGTATATCCATTCTATAAATAAATAAATATCTTGTGTAAAATTGTATCGTATTTAATAGTATTTCCTTCTAAAATTTAGAAGCTATGTTATATACACCTCGCATAACATCACATATATATATATATATATATATATATATATATATATATATATATATATATATATATATATATAAAGGATAGAAATATAGTTTATTAATATTATAATATACATCTCATATCACAAATTAAGAAACGTGCACAGACAACAGTCTTCTGCCGACGGTTTCACGGGTATTATATCGTACTCCGTTGTTAATAAGTGGCGGATAAAAGTGTTAAGAAAAATCTCATATTTTTAAATTAATTATATTTATTTATTTTGGTTATTATGGTTTAAAATTCGGTCATTAACTACTAAATAAAAATTACATTAATTATTCACTCCCAACCCCAAATAAAATATAAAAAGTTTTAAAATTTAACAAACAACTTCTAATTATATTATTAATAAGCCTAAAATTTATAAAACTCATTTTCGAATCACCGTTTATTTTAAAATTACATAAGTTTCTTTTTAACTCGTTTTTTATCAATCAATATGACAATTGAGCGTTACCGTTGTTCACTAAATAACTTAGAAATCATAAAATATATATTTTATATACTTTATTTATATATGTAGATACTTTTTAAATTATATATTATTATTATTTTACATAATTAATTCTAATAATTACAATATATAATAGTTCAAATTATATTTCAAATTGTTATTATATATATATATATATATATATATATATATATATATATATATCTATTTTACAAGTAGTGGTTCGTGAATCGTCGAGAGTAGTCGAGTTCAATTGAATATATGAAACAGTTCAAAAATTTTGAGACTCAACATTACAGACTTTGTTTATCTTGTCGAAATCATATAAAGATTGAGTTTAAATTTGGTCAAAAATTTCCGGGTCGTCACTATAAACGATTCACAATAGTTGATTACATTGTGAGGTACTGACCTCTATATGATACATTTTACAAACATCGCATTCTTTTTAAAAGACAAACTTTTATTTCAACGAAAGTTTACAAATATGCATACCAATGATATTATCATGTTTCCCAAATATAATTGACTAATCTGTCGATCATCTATTAACAATCTTTTTGGACTCAAATGATTTTAATGCAACGTCTTTTGAAATATGCCATGAATGACTCCAAGTAATATCTTTAAAATGAGCTGTAACAACCCAAACCAAACCACGAACAAACCCGCTCGAAATGGCGCAGCGCGCCAAACTGGTCTGTCCAAAAAGTCTTTAAACGTGAAAAAGATTGGCCACTTCCCGACATCTTTAGACGAAACGCTTTTAACAACAAGTTCCAATATGTAAAACTAACACGATTCAAACATAAAATAAGTTTTACAAAGCAGGGCCCACATCGGCCGTTTTACGAGTTTCATACAAAAGTTTGAGTTTCGACCACATTAAGTTTAAATACCAAACGACATTACGAGCATGGTGTTTGGGGTTAAACTACCCAAGCCTCGGTCAAACTCCAAAAGCTAACACTTCCAAAAGGCATCCCCTATCAACAAGCGGGAACTCTATTCCAAAATAATGCCCTTACCCTTGTCCACAACCTAACCTATAAAAAGGTAAACAATGAGAGGGTAAGCAAAGCTTAGTGAATGCAATAATTATACATACACATATATAATATATCTACTTGCAAACACTTACACAATACCGTACACAAGCTAGCAATTCGACAACCATGCAAAACATTATGCATATACCAATAACCGCAATTCACATTGAGCTAGCAATAACATAAGCATATATTTCATAATTAAGTATGCTAATGCACAATTCATACAACCATGGTTAACCAATCGTAAAAGGAATGGTACTCTAATTTCCCATTGGTGTTCATAACAACCGTTAGTGCACAACACATATATCACTACCCCTTGGACAACACATATCCGTTTATAAAATCGTTAGTGTACAACACATATAACACTAAATCGGACAACACATATCCATTCATAAATCATTAGTGTACAACACATATAACACTAAATTGGACAACATATATCCGTTCTTAAAACCGTTAGCGTACAACGCATATATCACTAACTTGGACAACACATATCCATTTCTACAAGTAAACACATCATATACGTACATGTATACTTATTCCACTCACCTTATGCCTTTGGTGAATCAATAAACCAAGCTTTAATCTTCAAGGTAACGCACCTATTACAAAGTACATATAATCAATCAACCATCCAAGTTGGTCAAACCCACAACACTCACCACTACTAGGTCATTTTGACCCATTTGAACACTTAACCCTAAAATTGGGTCATCTTTCGCCAAAACCCTAACATTAGCCAAGTTAGATCTTAAAACACCTTTTAACACTAAGTTTATGCATTAATCACAAACATTAACCAACCTAGGTCCATTTTGACCCGTTTGACCAATTTAAGGTCAACACACCCATTTCGGGTCACCCATTAACCCACACAACGCCCACTTACATATATATAGGTGTGCTAGCAATTTATTAAACTACTTAAGGTTCATTAACAACAATTAATACATGAAAACCCCTAGTTAGTCCTCTTTGAGTCAA